>NC_068367.1:37966902-38266902 GCF_020536995.1 Dreissena polymorpha
TTAACAGCTTTGCAATCAACTGAAATAATATATAAAAAGTAAAAACAATAAACGTTTGGCTTTCTTAATACGATATCATTTCAAACGCTGTTGGAAGGAACCATTGCTTATTAGAGGTTTACAAGGTAATTTACCCAAGTACGCAAATGTAATGGTCGATTGCCCTTAGGCATGATTCTGTTTTATTACTTTAATCCGGTTGTAAAAATGCATGACCGAAGGGTCATCAGATAAGCAAAAACAGGGCCAAAATCTGATTAAATAGCGCTGTTTAACTGACTGTACGAAAATCCGTATGTCCGAAAATTTAGAATCATGAAAACATAAATATTTTGGCTTAAAAAGGAAATGTAAGAAAATTTAGAATGTAAGAGAAAATACGGTGGTTTTATGGTGTTTAAATCGATTAGAAATAGCAAAACCTAAAGACATTATCTCAAGTGTGATTTTCAAAAGATTTTATATGAATGTACACACACGGTAAAACTAGTCTATTAAAATGCAATACCTTCATTGGTTCTCATGTTTTTAATATTTATTAAACATAGGTATTTGTGAACACTTGTTGTTATATAATATTGAAATGTACACGCATACTGAACATAAAATCATTAGCATAACGGCTAAGTTGGTTTTTACTAAGATTGCAATAGTGTTTATTTTATTATTATGAATCTTATGAGGATAATTTTGAAAGTATGACACAGAGTATCTGAAGAAGATATATACATAATCACATATGTTGTTGTTGTTGTGGTTATTGTTTCAATATTTTTATGAGTATCATACATTCAATGACGAATAGCTATTAATTTGTCATACAAACACCATAATTATTATTGGATTGCGGAGATTAAACAAATCGATTCCCTAGTAACTGATATAACTGATACATTTTTTGAGCGACAATTTGAAACTAAATCTAGTATTATTTAAATTTGATTATTTTAATTGCAGACTTTTTTTATTAACCCCAATTAATGTGCACGCAACGTTTCTTTTATTTAAATCGCTGAGTACGAAGCATCAAGCTATTTTTTAATTAATTGACAGTGATCTTTAATGTATGTCATAATATAAATTGAAATCAATCTTAATTAAAGCTTGAGTGGTTGGTTTGTAATAAGTTTTGTAAATGGTGCTGTAGGATATGTATGCACAATAAATACTAACGCTCTAGCATATTGTGATGGTGATATGATTATATATTGCACAATGAATATGTGATGATGTTCTTGTGATAATATTGAGCCTATAATTAGTTTTTGAATTAAGCTAGCTAATTTCAAATAAGATACAAACACATCCCAATCCTAAAATTATCAGTAAATTATAGTATTGTTTGCCTCTGGGCGCATAATTAATTGAGGGCCTAGTTTATCTGTTAATCCTCGCCCCATGTGGTGTCCCAGTGGGTACACTGATATTAATACACGATGTATTGGTCCACAATTAAATCTCTTATAAAAACATGTCTCTCGGGTGACTGAAAAATGGCTGTGTAGATACAACAAATACTACTACAACGGAGACTAAGATAACACATGTTACAATTAATTTGTCTTCCTTGCGTTCTTCTTATACGACAAACACTTCTAAAACAAAAAAGCAAAAAGCCGCTACTGCTACTGCTTCGGCTACTCTTACTGCTACTGCTACTGCTGCCGCTGCCGCTGCCGCTGCCACTGCCACTGCCGCTGCCGCTGCCGCTGCCGCTGCCGCTGCCGCTGCCACTGCCACTGCCACTGCCGCTGCCGCTGCCACTGCCGCTGCCACTGCTGCTGCTGCTGCTGCTACTGATAGTGCTACTGCTACTGCCACTGCTACTGCCACTGCTACTGCCACTGCCACTGCCGCTGCCACTGCCGCTTCTGCTGCTGCTACTGATAGTGCTACTGCTACTGCTACTGATACTGCTGCTGCTTCTGCTGCTGTTGCTGCTGTTGCTACTGTTACTGCTACTGATACGGCTACTGATACGGCTACTGCTACTGCTACTTCTACTGCTACTTCTACTGCTACTGCTAGTGCTACTGCTACTGCTACTGATTCTGCTACTGCTACTGCTACTGCTGCTGCTGCTGCTGCTACTGCTGCTGCTGCTGCTGCTACTGCTACTAATGATAATAATTCTCCTTCTACTTCTCTTTCTACTATTGCTAGCGATGCTTCATAATTTATTTTTAAATGTATCATTTTGTTAAAACAGGAAAGAACTGTTATATATATTTTCTTAAAGGTGTAAAGAATCTAAACTTTTCTGCGATTAAAGTTTTATTTAACTGGATTAGTATAGGCCACATAACAGACGCTATTGTACTGATTTGTACTAAACAACATTTTGTCATAATCAACAGTTTTAACATGCCGCAGTTTCCTTGGAAGTTAACCTTTGATTGGAGTTATGTATAAAACATTAACAAGGTATTTGTTGTCAGTTTGTCCTGTCACAATTATATATTAGTTGAGCCAAACGTGTGATAAAGATCCCTTTTGGGGTGGCGATAAATACTATTTATATTGTTCAACAGTGGGAGACTGAGAACACATATGTTACAATTAATTTGTCTACTTTGCCTGCTTCTTCTTTATATATTTTTCTTGCTAATCGTTTAAGTTTAGTTTTAGTTAAGTAGGTACATCAATTTACATTTTTTGATAGATATTTATTTGGATAGTAATAGTATGTTTTATTTGACTTGACATCATTGAACCGGTTTATTCATTGATAAGATCGGGATCTCCACAGGTGTTTAATCTCGATTGTTAGGTGGGGAGAAGGGTCCGAATGATAATGTTGTCGTCGGCTTACGAATCACATTTCACAAGTTTTAGACAAATATGCATACGTTATAAACCTAATTTAAGTATTACATAGATAATAACTTATCTTTATTTTGATGAACTACGTTTAAGGTATAAAACTATAATTATCTATGTGTTGTGTGCCGCATACATACCATCTTGCTTTTTTAAATTTGATCACAACGGTCCGAAGTCATAAACATTCATTATGCATGGATGCTAAAGCACAGTGTATACTAACTAACCTATGTTTATTGCTGTTTGCTAGGGTTATTATTAATCTTTTTTATTTTTTTTATTTGGGGAGGGGGGGGGGGAGGGCTTTTATAGAAGATTTCAACTAGTCCTTCAATTAACGAAAAAAAATATTGGTATAGGAAATATAAAAGAGTAATAGACAGCTTCATTCATGCTGTTCTATTATGGTGTTTTAACGCATATAATTATGTATGGTTGATGAAGCACATCGTATGCTACCGATGTTTATTGTTGTTTGATGATGATGTTAAGTTGGGGTTGCTGTTGTTGTTAATGATGATGAGGAGGAGGAGGAGGAAGAAGAAGAAGATGATGATGATGATGATGGTGGTGGTGGTAGTAGTGACGACGACGACGATGATGATGATTTTGATTATGATAATGAGATTTGAATTAAATTAATGCGCAAAGAATTTTCTTTTTAGCGGCCAAGTGCAGATATCTGCGCTCGGCCGCTGTAAGGGTTATGTAATATTTGCAATCTACATAGGAGTCAATAGCAGATACCAAGCACCATATGCTTATGAGAAACAAAAGCAAAATATTGGCAATCGCTGAAATCTCGAATATGACTTAATCATTTTATTAAATGAAAACCGGTAACTATTTTAAACGGTTATTATATTGCAACAACTTAGCGTTGTTTATCCAAAAGACCATTGTTATAATTACAGGGACGTCAATAGGCCAAACTATTCAGGAAATATGATTTGAGTCGTCAAGGATAGATTTTGAGATCAATGTACGTCCGATGAGATTTAAAGGGAGTTGGAGGCGTAGGGACAGATTCGTTCGAGTACGCGATCATTTGAGAACAAATAATGTTGAAGCTTTATCGGAATTCCGGAAATTTGCGATCGGTACCGATTTTTCCTGGTTCTTTTTTATTGATTCTGATAAGTTAGCGGCCGGCACGGACATGAATATTAACTGACGAAAACCTCTTCGCTACTTTCCGAAAATCTTCGACATGTTGCAAATATCCGTAATATTCCGCATTGTACTCACCAGAAATTGCAACTAGAAAGACTACAATAAATCAATTAGCTACGGCTCGGGCGGGGATTTACCTTTTATCCCTGTAAGGGACCTAATGCCCCAGACTACCGGCTATTTTTTCCGGAATTCGAACTTGATACACTTGATATTCCTGAATTAAATATTTATATCCGCAATTTTGATCTCTAGAGTGCTGACTGTTAGTATTGTATTTGACTGGAATGACTGTCGATTATGTGTTTTTAAGATTAAAACAAGCTTACGAAGAACATTGTGTTTGCTCTTTTGTACGCTTTCTTTTTAAAAATGTATTGTCCGCCACGGACGCAACAATTGACCAAATGTACCAGATTGTGGTCTCTTTAAAGTGCTATGTTTTTACTGCCGTGATATCTTTAACAAACTACACATTATTGATCGTGGACGTTTTATACTCTTATTGAATTTGTTTCCCCAAAATATGCTCTTCTATTAGTAGATGTTTAGGTGACGATGTTCTAATTATAGATCTTACACGGCCAAGAAACACTAGATAGGTCTTTGCAAAGAGAGCTGTTGGATATCGTGAATGCGTTCAATGTGGCCTGTTTATTTCAGAAAGCTATGTGCAATGTTTTATGGGGATTTCTATTAAATTGCCAATTGCAAAATTTGATTTAATTTATTCGGACCTACATGCGGGAAACTTCTTCATTAAAATTCAATGGGCTTTTAAGAAGTTCGTTGAAAGGCCAAATTTGACGTTAAACAGCAACGCCGAAAAAATTGCTACTCAGTCTTATTTATCACTTTTTTTGTAAGATTTACCAGTAGACGTTCTTCAGTGAAATTAAGCAAACACACAGTGCCGACAAATATGGAAGGGTATTTATGTAAAAATTACATCCTTCTTTGTGACTGTGTCATGATTCTTGATGGTACTTTCAATTAGTATGTAGACACCTTTTCATGCTTGATGACACTTACATCTTGCCTGATGTCCAATGTCTATTTACATTCTGCTTAATGGTATCATGCATGTGTACAGATGCAACATTCTTGTTCGTTAATTGCATGCTGCATATGTGTATGTTGGTTTGTGCAGAGAGACTTGTGCAATAGGCGCAGTGCATAATGGAATCAAATATTAATGCGTTTAATAAATTAACGCGATGGTAAGATGTGAGTTTCACCCAAGCACAAAGCAACATACTATCATGCATGATACAATGATGTCAATTGACAGTCATTCCGAAATGCTACGGAGGACTACGGAAATTTACCGCGTATAACGGAAATTTTATGTTATAGGAGAAGTTGCGCACCTTTGTAAGATATTTGCTACTGAACCGAAATTAACCGCGTGTTTGTAGACTTAACTTTTTTTTGGTTAATGACTAACCATAATTTTTGTACAGTAATTTACCTTCAATAACCAAAGAAAGTCTATGGATATATATCAATATATGCTACTAATGCGTGTATGCAGAGCTCCAGATAAGACGCTTAACGTCGTAAAAAATTGAATTAAATTTAGTAAAAAAGTAGACTTAAATTCTGTGCGTACGGTTACACATTGGAAAAATAAAATAAGAATTCAAAATGTGTGATCATGCGTAAAACTCAATATCAATGCATATAATGTAAACATTTTATCAATGAGTTCCCACTCGTCTAGGCCCTCATTACAATTATGAAATCAACAGCACTTTAACGTTATTATGAATAACAGACCATCTTTACAACAGTCGAAAAGCCGAACGTTTTCCATTATCTGGTCCTTTTATCGCAAAAAGTCTGCTGTAACCCGGCAATTGTCATGAGCTCTTCTTAGACTATAAACCTAAATGCGGATGTGCCAAAAATTATATTTACCTGAAAAAAAAAGAATTAATAATAGACTTTAAGGCTGGATTATTATAGAGTGTAAACCAAGATTTTGCTGAAAAAGTTATCTGGAACTTTGCATGTATGTTGAGAGGAAATCGATTACATAATTTCAAATTTACTAGAGTACTTTTATATTGCACCACATAAAGTGCTATAAAACTATAATATTGAAGTGCACATATAAACTTTATTATAGATGGGTAGGTATTTCGTGTCAATCTCTTTCACATATGAAAGAGCTGTTGGTCATGCTGCTTTAAGTATTTAGATTATAATTTAGATTAAGCAAAATAAAACACTAGGTATTTGCCAAGAGTCAAATATATACGAGCAGTAAGAGCGTAATCGTGCACAGCGAGACTTACTCATGTAGAATTGAAACTCTTATTGCTTTCTTTCGAAATAATTTCATGTGTCCGATCTAATATGCAATATGCCCGGTGTTTTTTTTGCGGATTAATGTTCTGTTTTAGATCTATAATTAACGAATGCCTCAATATTTTCAAAAATTAACACCGGAATAATGTTCACCGACATTTATTCATACAGATTGGATATAAATATTATAGAGCTTAACAAAAAAATACATTAAGCCCTGTTCTCCCGGCACACGTGCTGGACACACAGGTGGTTAGCGTGTGGCTATGATAATAATTAGTGAAAACATCTTTTTGAATGATAAATAATCATATTTAAACGAAAAATCAAATTTTCTATAAAAAAAACATCACTATCGTTTTATATATAACAAGGTATCCAACTCGAAATCATCCGAAAACGGGGTGCATCGTTTTGAGCAGCCATTACTAAATTAATTTTGCAGCGATTTTCATGACCCGGTCTTATTTAACGCAGAAATGAATTTCCTTTTAGGAAATGTATATATATTGTTATATTTCTACACATGCTGGGTCAAATTTTAAGAAATAAAGCTATACATAATTCGCTTGACCCAGTTGTGATCGATCATACCGTATTTATGAATGAAATCTCCAGTTGTAAAGACACAACTCCGCATTGGAGCAATGAAATCACTCTTGTGTTTAAAATGTCAGTTGGTTGAAATGTATGTAAACAAAGGTTTGAAAATGCGCTAGACAGTTAGTTTTGATGCATAATGCTACGGCAAGCACGGTAAGAATGTTTTTTTTTCATACGTTTTATAGAATTATGGTATCGAGGTTCGTGAACTTTGCAGGGAAAATGCCCTTTTCCCCGTAAAGATTTCAGTCATGAATACTGTCTGATCGATCACAGCTGGGTCACGCGAGTTGTGTATCGTGTTATTTCTTAAAAGTTGACCCAGTATTTGTAAAAATATTGCAAGACATATACATTTCCAGAAAGGAAATTTATTTCTGCGTTGAATAAGACCAAGATCGTGAAAATCGCTGCAAAATTGATGAAGTAATGGCTGTTTAAAACGATGCATCCCGTTTTCGGATGATTTCGAGTTGGATACCTTGTTGAATATATATTTAACTTATTTTTTTTAAGAAATGTTGATTTTTCGTTATAATATGATTACTTATCATTCCAAAATATGTTTTCACTAATTAGTATTATAGCCACACGATAACCACCTGTAGCTGGACACTTTTAAAAAACACTATACAAATTCAAGTACTTATGCACTTAATTGATTGTAAACAATGACGGTTGAAATCCGTGCGTGGGAATTTTTCTGGTAACCAAGAGCGACGTCAACGTTCATGACAAACCTGTTTATATGACATTTATTTATTGATTTTTTCCAACTTGATTGAAAATTATGTTTTATGATATTTTAATACATGTAGATGAAGTAGTTGTTTTCTCAACGAGGAGTACAATAGTTGTACAGTACTAGGCACGAGTACTTGTAACTTTCAGGTTTCTCTTTATACCACAGACATTATATAGTCATAAAATGATAAATATGTGTTTATAGAAATTGTAATTATAGCATGGTAAACAGACTAGAGAAATCTGAAAGTTTCACGCACAGGTCTGTGGCAATGGGGGTTTGGGCTACTTTATAAATATGAGGTCGATATGCAATGCACATCGGTAGATTACGTCTACTGTAATTATTTGGATTAGGGAAGGGCCACAATTCCAACACATCAGCCCCGTTATGTTCTGAATAAAATACATGTATAATTTCTTGAGTGCCAATTGCATCTTACAAATATCAAAAACATTCACGGCAGTCAATTCATTGTGTAAACCTACTGGTCTTCATGGCAATAATGAACGTATTTAGTTGAATGGAGATTATATAACGAAGGGAACTAATTCAGCTTATTCAGTTTACTAGTCAAAATGATTCGGATGTTTTCGCTTTTTTTTCCGAAAAGTAATTTATTCAACATACGGAAAATAAACGCGCGCCACCTGTTGTCATAATTTAGTAACTTGCATTCTGCTTACTGCCTGTTGCTAACTGCCGTTGTTAATGACGCTTAGTGGCAAAACCGATTATGACTGGTTTCAGGAATAATGAACACACAAACATTGGATAGTCACCAAGCATGTTGAAACAATCATCAAGTATAACCGATAGAGAACAAGCATGTTGGAACTGTCATGAAGCATGTTAGAATAAACATCACGCATAATGTAAATATTCATCATGAATGATGTAATGTTGCAGCAATCATCAAGTATAAACGAATAGACAACAAGCATGTTGGAATTGTCATAAAGCAAATTAGAATAAGCATCAGTCATAATGTAAATATTCACCACGAATGATGTAACTTTTACCTAAATATCCTTCCATAGACATGTGTTGTTACTAAAATAGACATAGAGATTTGAGCATTGGGAGTGACCTAATCATACTGTGCTTTAGCAGTATTACGGAATACCGTTAGTGCCATCGTGGTTACACATTAAAATCCAGAGGGCGAGAACGCGAGAACGCGATAGTACGATGGCGACAATGTGACAATACGATGATGACAGGGTGACAATACGATGGCGACAATGCAATAGTACGATGGCGACAATACGAGAACGCGATAATACGATGACGACAATCAGACAGTGCGATGACGACAGTGCGACAATACGATGGCGACAGTGAGATAGTACGATGGCGACAATACTACAGTTCGATAGTGCGATAATACGATGACGACAGTGCGAAAATACGATGACGACAGTGCGACAATACGATGGCGATAGCCGACAGTGTGATAGTACGATGGTGCCAATGCGATAACGCGATAGTATGATGGCGGCAATTCGAAAATGCGATGGCGACAGTGCGACAATACGATGGCGACAATGCGATAGAACGATGGCGACATTGCGATGATACCACGGCGACAGTACGATATGACTATCGCATTGTCGCCCCCGTACTATCGCACTGCCGCCATTGTATTGTCGCACTGTCGCATTGTCGTGATCGTACTAGCGCGTTTTCGCAATCGTACGAACGCATTGTCGCCATCGTATTGTCGCACTGTCGTCATCGTACTTTCGCGTTCTCGCATTCTCGCCCTCTGGATTTTAATGAGTAACCAAGGTGGCCCTTACGGTATTTTGTACAGTAAAGTGCGTAAAATCTGGTTTAAAATAACAATTTATATGCCGAAAACAGATGTTGAAAACCCGACTTTGTTTTATAAGTAGTAGTCTAAATATACAATGAGTTTTCCGAGCATTAAATAAACATATTAAAATAAAATGCATGTTCGTATCGGTTGAAGTTCTTGTTAATAGTAGAAGCAAAGAACACAATAAAACGCTGATTGGGCTTACTAATTTGAGGCAAGAAAACACATCGCGCTATTATATATAACATATAACGCGCATCCGCAAAGTTCGAGTGCCCGTCTCGGTGCCGTCGTTTCCGGTGAAAGTTTCGCACAGGAGCTACCGAGTTTGGATATGAGACCACGAATCATGGCTTGACTTTATATATCAGTCAGCGTAGAACCTGACCAGACTGCGCGGTTGGACAAGCTAGGATGGACCAACTTTGGCCGCATATGACATAAGACCCATTTTCGCATGACGCGGGTCATCTGACCTTTATAATGTGTATATAGCTTTGAATGGAATTTGCACATAGTTTATGGCATGGACTTATTGTTATGTTAATGTGTTGCACGCTTTCAAAAGCAGAGGGCATATATAAGATCAATTATACTACGGAGTTCATTTTCTGTTGCAAAATGAAATGCAATAAAGATTGTTACTCAGCGGTGTGTACAGTATGACAGCGTTGTCTGTCTGCGATGCATTTATACTGGTTCTAAGCTGGCATACTCACCAATTGGACTCAACCATCTGCTCGAACAAGAAATGATAAGTTCTACTAGCATAAACCTTTAATTGTAACTCATTTTAAAAATATTCATGTTATTTATATTATTCAATTTATTATTCAAAATTATAAATATTATTTCCTTTATTGTTGTTTTTCGCATTAAGAAACTTATTCGGCTTACGAAACTGAAAAATCCCATTGGAAAAAAATCCCATGGGACAAAAAATCCCATGGGATTTAAAAATCCCATGGGATTTTTTGTTTTTTTTAAAACACGACTAAACGCATTAAAATATCGTAGTTGTTCATCATTTCATAAAATATGATGTTTCTGAAAGTTTCATGAATAAATCTCTCAAAATAAAAAAAAAAATCCCATGGGATTTTTTTCTCCCATTTTAAAATGGGATTTTTTTATTACTATATATTTTTATATATAATTGGCATAAAACCAATATACAGTCCTTAAATAACGTTAAAATACTTGCAAACGCAAATAAAACACGTTTTTTAAAATGTTCAAAATCCCATGGGATTTTTCTCCCATTTGCAAACTATGGGAGAAAAAAAATCCCATGGGAGAAAAAATCCCATGGGAAAATCGAAAATCCCATGGGAAAATGCAAAAATCCCATGGGAACCTCAACTTTGCTAATAAATTTCATAGTGAAGAAAACGCGTTTTTTGAGTGAAAATAACCAATTATTAATCAACGATAAGACTTTTATCGCATACTATGTCTCAAAGTAGCAAATCTTTAAGAAAAAGGGTACTTAAGTTTGCGAAATTTCGGTTTCGCAAAGTTTTTCCGGTGGCCGTTCTTAATTACGGCAAACATGAGTTTAAAATTCGGAATAGATTCTTACCTTAAAAAGTAAAATTGATTTTAATCTAATTTCAGATACAACTAACCAGGATGTTTGATTTTTTAAAGATAACCTGATTTTTGCATTTAACAAAAATAAAAGGCATTAATTACGGCAAACATGAGTTTAAAATTCGGAATAGATTCTTACCTTAAAAAGTAAAATTGATTTTAATCTAATTTCAGATACAACTAACCAGGATGTTTGATTTTTTAAAGATAACCTGATTTTTGCATTTAACAAAAATACTCATAGTAATGATTTTATATTACAATGGGGATTAATTATGCTAAACAACGGACCAATGTTAGGTATGAATACTCTCCCTTTGATCATTTCCCTTAGATGTTTGTCTAGTTTTTGATTAACTTAACATACTGAGCCTACTGCACTTATATCGCACTAATGCACTTATAACTTTGACATCTTTATATCGATTAATATATAAGGGATACTTGTGTTATTTATATATCAGCATACATAGTTAGGCTATTATATATAAACTAACTCCTATTAACTAAAAGTTTCCTCATAGAAGCCTTAAATCCAGAGACTCTGAAGACTACGAAAGGAATAAGAATAAGTCTGTTAACTATGACATTACCGATAAGAATGAATGCGCTCCCTTTGATCATATTCCAAAAATGGAAATGTTATAATGAAATTCAGTCGCATATATTTTATAAGAGTACATAGGTCATACTTGAAGCCATCATATGCATAGGTACTGGAGAAATATCCACAAGTATTGAAAATATTTTAGTATTCTCAAAATATATTTCGAAAGAAAATACTTTAGGCAATATCAATATATAACCAATAGAAGTCTTACATTAAAACTTGCCAGTTATTTATTTGTTATGATTACTAGAATTTCCAAACATGCATGTTAAAATAATACAATTTTATAGGTTGTAGTTTACATCCTCTGCAATACTCGGGATACAGTAAGGTGTCCAGACTGATGTGAAAAGCGACGCTTCGACAGAATAATAAATAAATGTTTCTATACATGTGAAAAAAAGGAAAAGAGAACCATCTGGGTCAGAAAATGGCTCGCTAGAAGACCAGAAGACCAGACCTGGGTCAATACGCACGGCTGAACTGAAGAAAAATGACGCCGAGGGATTCTTTAATTTCATGGACTATCAGATAAACCAATAGATCCTGACACGCGTGGAACACATAATTAAGCCGAAGATGTCAAACAACAGGACGACTCTGACAGCTAGCATTAAGTTGACAATAGCATTGCAACATCTAGCATCAGCGGATAGCTACCAATCTCTCATATACGGATTACGGATTGCACACAACACCATATCCAAGGTTATTCGTCAGGGGTGTGATGCGACACTCTAATTATCTGTCCCGAAACGCCAGATAAGTGTCATAACATCGCCAAGCAGTTCGGCGACTTAGGGTGGCTGCACAACTGTGTTGGTGCCTTGGACGGTAAGCACATCGCCATACAATGTTCTCGGCGTGGTTGCTCCTTGTACAACAACTACAAAAGTTACCATTCCATAATTATAATGGCCTTGTCGATGCCGACTACAAGTTTATTCAGACGGAAAAGGGCAGCAACGGATCAGCCGCCGATGCTAAAGTGTCAAACAACAGTGAGCTGAAGGAAACCATCGACAAGGGAGTGTTGAATCTACGTGATCCTGAACAAACCTATGCCGTTCTGTATTGCTGCGGATGACGCATTCGCATTTAAAAAGTTGCTCCTTCGTCTAAACCTTTCTCTAAGAAAAACATGTCACTTTCCGAATGAGGATCCGAGACTGCCGTGGCCATCTCTACTTATATGGGAAAGTGGTTTAAGGTACTGTACTTAAAGTTGATTATTATATGCATTTCAACATTCATCTAAAACAATAAATGAAATTCCATTAACATAAATTGAAGCTTAATAGTTAGTTCACAAACAAGCTTTTTGAAGCTGTTGTATTTTATTATGAAGGAAATGTTCTATGTCTGATAAGTAGGAGGAGGAAAAGGATAAAAAAGGACCATATATACGAGAATAATGATGCACCGTTCCTATAAACTTGTATTATATAATCACAACAAACATTAAAGACAAAGTATGGTGTTGAATACCGAATACCTTACAAACTATTTCAACAGTTTAATTTTTAAAAAAGATTCTTAGCGAAAATGCAAATCAAATTATCGAAAACGATTTTTACCCAGTTATTAGAACAATTTTGCCTTGTCAGTCAACATATTACATCGAATTGCTTAAGTTTGCAAGTGTACACTTTAAATAATGATGGATAACATTGCTTTTTTCGGTATTTTTTCTCGATTATGGCCGCCCTTCAACCGGCACATTTTAAACCGTCCTAAAGCTCTTTATATATCACGACGCATCATGCCGTTTGGCAAATGTATCAACGTTAATATATTATGAATTTAACTTCCAAGATTTTATGCGATATAGTAACATTTTAATATGAATTTAACAAATTTTATCAATAAAACATACTTTCACACATATTTCTTTTATTGCAAATCGCATTAACGTGCATCAACATATTTTAGTGTTTTCATACGTAAACGCAATACAAAAATTGTATGTAATTTTTCGGCTAATATTACATTTCGAATGCATTTCCATCTTAAAATAACAACATATATCAATCAAAATTAATCACAATACGCGCTCAATTAAATCATAAAAATGTTCTTATCATTCCAGTTCCAAGTGAAACAAATCCAAAATATATATTACCACACAATTCAATAAAATAATGCATTTATTCTTATAAATTATGAAGGTATAATACAGAACAGAACAGAACAGAGAGTTTGTTCATATAACTTGAACATTTCCAGTTCATCGTTACAACAACTTAATACAAATTAAGCGCAATACAAGTATTTCAATATTAGTATAACATTGAATAGTGTTGAAAGTAGAAAAAAATGAGCAAAATATACATTGTAATAATAAAAACAAGTTTTAAAGGTGCAATAAAGGTAAACAGAAGCTGAATCATTAAGTGAACTACAATGGTTTTATGATTACATCTCATACAACATTCTGAAATACGAATGAAACTTCGTGTGGGGTGTTGGCACACGAAATAGATATGAAATTTAATACAGAAGTTTTTCATTCTTACAATTTTTCACTTTTTTCAAAGATTTTCTTAAAATATTTTTTTCATATCTATACTATTTAAATGAACTGTAAGTGTGAAACCGATCTTAAAAAATAAAACAAATTCCGTTGGTAAAACAATTCTCTTATTTGCAAAAACTAGATAACATTACAACAGATATCATATTCCGCTCGAGTCTAAGAATGACTGAAAGATTGCGTGGCGCAGTGGTAGCGCGTCCGTTTAAGGAGCATCACGACCCGGGTTCGAAAACCGGCGTGGTTAGTGTTTTTATTTTTGTTCAATTTTTTCTATTTCTATACAAATAAGTTTCGTCTATGAAAACATTAAAGATTTTTAAACAATTATATCTAATGGCATATGAAGATATGCAAAAATCTGTTAACAATTTTCTTACAAACGTGGAAGGAAACGAGATTTGATTAAATTATCGTAGTTTCACAACTTGATTCATATTTGCCATCATTACAATAAATAGGTTCCTAAGTTTTTTTTTTAATTTTACATACTCAGTTATGTGATTTGAACAAAGTGAATCTCGTCGTATTTGATTTGAGAAATCACACTTGTTGAATATATTTATTAACAGGGTAAGTTACTTTAAATACTTTAAACGGATACACAAGTGTAGTGTTTCTTGCAAAAGACAGTTGAGATTTTTAGGGCTGTAATATCGTTTAACTATGTGACGGCAAAAATTTACCTTGCGATTTTTGGCGGCAAGATAGGGGGTCAAATTACATTATTTTAATATTAATCTGCAAATTATGTTGCATATTATTTGGTATTACTAGAATAAATTGAATAAGGATTAAAAACTTCAGAACGTGTGCAAGCACTTTTGCATATGTAACGAAGTCGGTAAATATAACAACAGCACATAAACAGCAACGAATTGTTCCTTTCTGCTTTAATGAAAATAAAGGGATCGTAACAGTATAATGAATAGTAACAAAGAAAACAACACACAACAAAGATATACTTGTATCCTTAGCTTCCGAACGAATGTCTAGCCAATCAGATATAATATTTACATCGGGATGTTTACTTTACTCGAAAAATACCAAGCTCTCTTGATACATATTTAAGATTTTCAGATTGATATATAATGGTTTGCAATATGTTACCACTTCTTGTTTCATTTATTGTACTTATTATAAATTAAATATTTTATTTTGATAGCCTTTTAGATTTTCATTCAGTCAACTGTTCCTTTCACATTTACTTCAGCAGAAATTTCCCTTTCACTTGCCAAAAGACTTTCAATGACGTCGGCGCATAGTTGTGTTTTTATGATGAATGCAATCGCAATAATCGGATAACGTTTAAATCGTGCATAGTTGTGTTTGCTATAACATTTAAACTTAATTTAATGTCACGTTTACTTTTCCAGATTAAACTCGAGATCCGAAAATATGACCCTCAACACAAATTGTTTACTTAAACGTGTCAGACAAAATAGGTTTAATGTTCTTGTTATTTTAGTTTGTAAATCGTGACTTTGTCGTCAAAAAAGAAAAAGTTATTAAATTATGTTAAAATACAGGTGTATATGCATTTATTAAAAGGTATGAAGAAAATATGTATTCGTTATCCAGTGTGGATGACCCCGTAACGGCCAGGTTTTGTTTCACGTACTGGCGGCGCTCATGTAAAACTAGATTTTATTTATTAGTATTTATATGTTGTCTTCACGCATTTCAAACTTACCAATCCTCCAGCTATAACAAGAAGGTATTATATCCCCTTTTTTATTTTTTACAAAGTGCATTAATTCTGACGGTAACATACTTTCTTCAAAAGATCGGAAACATTCGTTCATTGAAGCAAATAGTATTTAATTTTTCTAGTTCATTATCAGAGCAATAGCCGTTCAAATATATATGGTGGAAAGAAGTTCAATTTCTTAAAGCACGCCTTTTTTAAGCCAGTTTATAAATGCAACACTAAAACATCGACATTGGTCACACAGATTGGCAGAAATTTAATGGTCATTGTGTTTCATAAATATTTTGAATACTTTGTGTTTTGTATTTTAAATCTTTATATTCACAGTGATACTTAATTGATTTTAAAACTATCTACGCCTGTTAATAGCAGCGTTGTTGCATAGGTTTAATCATTAAAATCAAAGTACTGACAGTACTGGTGTGACGATGCTTTTTAAGACGATGGATATATACAAGCATCAATTTAAGTTGATCTACATCATCACAATTGTGTATGTGGGTACGAAAATAAATGTTGGTACACACATTTTGGGAACGAAAACAAAATTATGCCAAAAAAAAATTTGGTTACGAAAAAAATTGGGTACGAAACAAAATTGGGTACGAAAAAATTTTTGCAACAAAATAAAAAATGGGTACGAAAAAACTATTGGGTACGAAACAATTTTGGTACGGAAAAAAATGGGGGTACGGGGACGTAGTTCCCCTGGGGAACATGACCCAAAGTCAAGTCACATATTTCAATCTAGGCCATGTCAAACTTAAAGTGTCAAAGTCAAATGAAAGATGCGTTCATTAATTATTGTCCCATTGTTTACTACTGCTGTGAGTTTTTATATAACTGAGGACCATCATGTGAGAGAAAATTAACATTATCTTAGTATATCAGGTTTAGCAGCCTTTTAGATAACAAAGTTGGCTAGTTTTCAAGGTCGCTTCTGGGGATCAAACCCGCAGCACATCCTCCTGAAATCAAAGACGACACTCTACCACTAGGCTTTTAGGAAGATTCTGAAATTTGTTGATCCCTCGTCAGAGCAACCATACCAAAAATAAAGTCAAATATTGCTGACTCTGTATTATTGAGTCAGTTCATGAGAGATAATGGAAGATGCAACATCTCTCACGCCCCCTAGCATCGCCTTAAGCAGTATTCAATTCTCAACAAGAAAGTGCTGGAGTCATTGATCCCGAGGGACCAGAAACAAGAGCGCCATGATGGCCCTTTATCGCTCAACTGTTTTTGTATGTGAAACAAGGGACTGTCTGTAAAACATGCATGCTCCCCATATGGGCTGCCAGTTGTAGTGGCAGCCATTGCACTGTTTTTTGCACTGTTACCTTGACCTTTTACATAGTGACCTGAAAATCAATAGGGGTTATCTGCGAGTCATGATCAATGTACCTATGAAGTTTCATGATCCTAGGCGTTAGCTTTCTTGAGTTATCGTCCGGAAACCATTTTTTTAAGTTGAGTTACCGTGACCTTTGACCAAGTGATCTAAAAATCAATAGGGGTCATCTGCGAGTCATGATCAATGTACCTATGAAGATTCATGATCCTAGACATAAGCATTCTTGAGATATCATCCAAAAACCATTTTACTATTTCGGGGCACATTGACCTTAACCTTCGACCTAGTGACCTGCAAATCAAAAGGGGTCATCTGCGAGTCATGATCAATGTACCTATAAAGTTTCATGACCCTAGGCATAAGCGTTCTTGAGTTATCATCCTGAAACCATTTTACTATTTCATGTCACCGTGACCTTGACCTTCGACCTAGTGACCTGAAAATCAATAGGGGTCATCTGCAAGTCATGATCAATGTGGCTATGAAGTTTCATGATCCTACGCATAAGCGTTCTTGAGTTATCATCCGGAAACCATTTTACTATTTTGGGTAACCGTGACCTTGACCTTTGACCTAGTGCCCTGAAAATCAATAGGGTTAATCTGCGAGTCATGATCAATGTACCTATGAAATTTCATGATCCTAGGCGTAAGCTTTCTAGAGTTATCATCCGGAAACCATTTTTCTAAGTTGAGTCACCGTGACCTTTGACCAAGTGACCTTAAAATCAATAGGGGTCATCTGCGAGTCATGATCAATGTACCTATGAAGATTCATGATCCTAGACATAAGCATTCTTGAGTTATCATCCAGAAACCATTTTACTATTTCGGGGCACCGTGACCTTAACCTTCAATCTAGTGACCTGAAAATCAAAAGGGGTCATCTGCGAGTCATGATAAATGTACCTATAAAGTTTCATAATCCTACTCATAAGCGTGCTTGAGTTATCATCCGGAAACCATTTTACTATTTTGGGTAACCGTGACCTTGACCTTTGACCTAGTGCCCTGAAAATCAATAGGGGTCATCTGCGAGTCATGATCAATGTACCTATGAAGTTTCATGATCCTATGCGTAAGCTTTCTAGAGTTATCATCCGGAAACCATTTTACTATTTTGGGGTGTCGTGACCTTGACCTTTGACCTAGTGTTCTGAAAATCAATAGGGGTCATCTGCGAGTCATGATTAATGAACCTATAAAGTTTTATGATCTAAGGCATAAGCGGTCTTGAGTTATCATCCGAAAACCATTTTACTATTTCGGGTCACCATTACCTTGACCTTTAACCTAGTGACCTGAAAATCAATAGTGGTCATCTGCGAGGCATGATCAATGTACCTATGAAGTTTTATGATCCTAGGCATAAGCGTTCTTGAGTTATCATCCGGAAACCATTTTACTATTTCGGGTCACCTTGACCTTTGACATAGTGACCTGAAAATCAATAGGGGTCATCTGCGAGTCATATCAATGTACCTATGAAGTTTCATGATCCTAGGCCTAAGCGTTCTTGAGTTATTATCCGGAAACTATTTTACTTTTTCGGATCACCTTGACCTCGACCTTTGACCTAGTGACCTGAAAATCAATTGGGTCATCTGCGAGTCATGATCGATGTACCTATGAAGTTTCATGATCCTAGGCCTAAGTGTTCTTGAGTTATCATCCGGAAACCATATTACTATTTTGGGGCACCGTGACCTTGACCTTTGACCTAGTGACCCCAAAATCAATAGGGATCATCTGCGAGTCATGATCAATTTACCTATGAAGTTTCATTATCCTAGGCCTAAGCGTTCTTTAGTTATCCTCCGGAAACCATCTGGTGGACGGACATAGGGCATACGGATGGACGGACATACCGACATGAGCAAAACAATATACCCCCTCTTCTTCGAAGGGGGGCATAAAAAGCGTGCGATGCGCATGGGTTAAAATGTACTCAAGCATGTGACTTTCTCTTTCTATCCCTCGTCCCACTGCACGCTTAAAGTTGGAAGGGTGAGCATTTTTATATAAATTTGGCCCCAGGGGCATAATTTGAACAAACTTGGTAGTGAACTATAAGATGTCACTACATACCAAATTTGGTAGCCATAGGCCCAATGGTTATGGACAGGAAGATTTTTAAAGATTGCACAAAAGAGGCTTTAAATAAGCATATGTTCAGTTGTGTGACCCCCGGGGCAGGGTCAAATTTGAGCCCAGGGGAATAATTTGAACAAATTTGGTAGAGGACTATAAGATGTCACTACATACCGAATTTAGAAGCCCTGGGCTCTATAATTATGAACAAGAAGATTTTTAAAGTTCGCACAAAAAAGGCCTTATAAAAGCATATGTTCATTTTTGTGACCCCCGAGGCAGGGTCAAATTTGACCCCAGGGGCATAATTTGAAAAACATTGGTAGAGAACTTTAAGATTTTAATACACACCACATTTGGTAGAAATAGGCCCAATGGTTATGGACAGAAGGTTTTTAAGTTTACACAAAATAGGCCCAATATAAGCATATGTTCAATTTTGTCACCACTGGGGAACGTTCAAAGTTGATCCAAGGGGCTTAATTTGAACAAACTTGGGAGAGGACTATTAGATGTCACTACATACCAAATTTGGTAGCCTTATGCCATACGGTTATGGACAAGAAGGTTTTACAGTTTGCACAAAATAGGCCTTTTTTAAGCGTATGTTCATTTTGGTGACCCCCGGGGCAGGGTCAAATTTTACCCCAGGGGCACAATTTGAACAATCTGAGTAGAGAACTATAAGATGTCACTACATACCGAATTTGGTAGCCCTATGCCATACGGTTATGGACAAGAAGGTTTTTAAAGTTTGCACAAAGTAATCCTTATTTAAGCGTTTGGTCATTTTTGTGACCCCCGGGGCAGGGTCTAATTTGACCCCAGGGGGCATAATTTGAACAATCTAAGTAGAGAACTATTAGATGTCATTACATACCGAATTTGGTAGTCCTAGGCCCTACGGTTATGGACAAGAAGGTTTTTAAAGTTGCACAAAATAGGCTTTATTTCAGCATATGTGCATTTTTGTGACCCCCAAGAGCAGGGTCAAATTTAATCCCAGGGGCATAATTTGAACAAATTTGGTAGAGGACTATTATATGTCACTACATACCAAATTTCGTAGCCCTATGCCCAATGGTTATGGACAAGGACATTTTTAAAGTTTGCACAAAATACTAGTAGGATTTATATTAGCATATGTTCAATTTTTTGACCCCCGGGGTGGGGTCAAATTTGATTCCAGGAGCATAATTTGAACACATTTGAAAGAGGTTCACCCCGGGAACATTTGTGAGAAGTTTTATCAGAATTGGACTTGTTGTTTAGGAGAAGAAGATGTTTTAAAATAAAGTTAACGCACAGTACCATGACATAAGCCCCGCTGGCCTCTGGCCAGTGGAGCTAAAAACACTTGATTAATGTTCGAAATAAAATCTTTTGATTAATGACAATACTATTATTTGAGCCAGGTCACAAGGAAAGGGCAGTCTAATCAATATCCAATTAAACTATTTGTATTTGTCAGAAAACCGCTTTTAAGCAAACAGCTTTCATGCAACTGCAGGCTGATCTGGATCCAAACTGGCCACAATCGCCTTAATGTCTCTTTTACTGTGACACAGTTCATTTGACTTAAAAATGATATTTAATACAGTCGATTGGTGTATAACTGATAGCTAAGGACTTCGAGTCTCATTTCAACGTAAACACCATGCATTCAGCAATTAAACCTTCAAACTTCGAAAGACTAATGTCTTTCTTATTGAAACATGCTAGCGGTTTTAAAATTCCGACATTTTTTTTTGTTTACAGCGCAAATTTCCGGGTAAACTGATTCAGCAATTACCGGATCGCTTAGGTTTTTATCGGATTACATGTGTATCGTGTTATTTCTTGAAATTTTACCCAGCATTTGTAAAGCATATTGGAAGATATGTACATTTCCAGAAAAGGAACTTCATTTCTGCGTTTAATAAGACCGAGTTCATGGAAATTGCTGCACAATTGAAGAAGTAATGGCTGTTTAAAGCTATGCACCCTATATTAGGGTCGTTTTGAGTTGAATACCTTGTTATATATATAGATTTGATAGTTAAAACTATGTTTTCAGAGAAATCGATTTTTCGTTATAATTTTATTATTTTTCATCCAAAATGATGTATCATTGCGGGTTATTTATATGCTAGTCAGGTGTGCTTGGCATGATTAACAGAAAAGTGAAAGTGTGACGTGTGTCTGAAAGTTTGTTCCACCCCTCCAAAGAACTCAGATAAAAAACTATTAAATTTATTTGAGGTCGTATTAAATGTATTAAATATGTTTATAAAAAAGTGTATGTACAAAAACACTGAGGTCAAAATGAAGGCATGAGTTTGCATTTTGTGTTGCAGTTTGGCAAAATGCCATTATACCATGTAACAAAAAAATACACTAAAATGCCTATTACCTTTATAGACATAAACGGGATACACCTATAATATACTGTAGCTTTGTGTTTTCTACAAAGATTAGGCAATATTGTTAACTCGCTTCCCCAGAGAGCATTGCATGAAAAGGTTTTCATTTACACAAACAGTCTTTGATTGTTATTGTGTTTAATAGTTAATACAAGATAAGTATTGATGCCAAGCATCAAAGGGCGTCGGGAATTTCAATGTAAAAGTTACATGGAACAATTTTTTTTTCTACTGTAAATATTAATATATTGGCCGATTATTTTAAACAAAATAGAAAAAGATACTGGTATAACCATTATCTATGATTTTGTGTTATAACCCCAAATAACCATTATCTATGATATTGTGTTATAACCCCAAAATAACCATTATCTATGATTTTGTGTTGTAACCCCCAAATATTTCATAGTTCATTTTATTTACATTGGTTTCCTTTTTGACGATGCTAACAGCATCGTCCAACGTATCATTATAGTAAAAACAATTCTCACAATGGCGACCTATGTAAAAGACCGAGCCAGTCCGATTGAGATAACTCGATTTTTCAGTTACTTCCCTTTTGCATTCGCCACTGCGTAGGAAATTGCTCGTCATTGATTACATTCTCCTAGCAGAGTTGTCGTTCGTGTTTCAATATTCAACAACGGCCACCCCCCATGAGAGTCTCGAGTCAAAACTTTCTTACTGCATAAATTGGCTTGTTTCGCTATTTAGAAGCTGTCATTTATGATATATGAATTATTTATTCACTAAATCTCCGCTAATGACAACAAAGGATGGCATTCGAAGGATATATTCGGTGTGAATGGATCACTTTCTATGGCTTCGCCCATGCAAGACTTGATAACACTCGTGTCAAAACTTTCTTGCAGCTTAAATCGGCTTGTTTCGCTATTTGGTAATGCAACAATTAATGGAATTCGAAGGATATATTCAATGTGAATGAAGCATTTCTGGATCTCGACAGTTTGACAAGGCAAAACTGGCATACTGATGATACTGGTTTTTTTAGTTATCAATTTAAGTCACATTTTGCTTTATAAATTTTGTTTAAGCATTTTGCGACTTATTGAATGGCTATGATACCCGATATCAACATGTCATATGGGATTTGCATATTACCAAGCTGTCCTGAAATACAACATCGAATACAAACTCTTAAATCAAATTACTGGTAAGTATGAATTCTTTCTTCTTTCTATTTAAGTAGTTGATGTCATTACAGTCCAAATAATTAGACGTTATTTACCGTTTAGTCCATGTATATTGACCTCATATTTATAGGATTAGATATTATGTTAAAAGGGGCCTTTTCAGAGATTTTGACATGTTTTGAAGTAAGTCATTAAATGCTTTATATTGATAAATGTTAACATTGGATATTAAAAGCTCCAGTTAAAAGTCTAGAATAAAATTCTTTAAAAAAAGTAGTCCGCAGCTGGGCTCGAACCAGTGGCCCCCCTTAGTCCTGGAGTAAAAACGCATAAGCCTGCTCGACTATTCTGCCAAGTATAAATGGTTGACGTATTTTATACCTAGTATAAGCAATCATCGTAGTTTCACACAATTAAACAACAACAACATAACTCTCCAAATTATTCAATCGTTTCGCGTTGCAACGCTTTATAATTTTTAAATCGTTAAGAGATGCATATAATGGCTATATTAAACCATGGTAAATGTTCAGTAATACTGTTTCCTAAAAATAACATAACTAAAACGAAAATTTGCAAATCCGATACAACTTTTTTCAATTTTTGTCAATTTACCAAAACGTGAAAAGATCCCTTTAAAGTTAAATGAACCATATCCCAGTAAAAGAGACATTGAAGCGATTGTGGCCAGTTGAGATCCAGTTCAGCCTGCAGTTGCTTGAAAGCTGTTTGCTTAAGAGCGGTTTTCTGACAATGACAAACAGTTTAATTGGATACTGATTAGACTGCCCTTTTCCTGTGACCTGGCTAATTAAATTCAGAAGCCTGGTAACAGTTTAACGTTAATGTTACCAATGTGTCAGACCAGGGCCTGGATTTTGAAATCTAGGACATGCATGGTCAGAAGATGTCATTAAAGATTATACATTTTTTCAAACACATACAAATGCATACAAATATAAATAGTAAAATGCACTAAGTCAGAAAGCATTTTACTTCGGCTGGTGCCTTGGCACACCAGGTGTTTCGGTTGCAATAGTTTAATGGACTCACTACTTGGATGTGTAGTTACATTATTAACAGTATATCAAACAGTATTTAGCATGAACCAATGATTTTTTCAAACATAAATTATTGATGTAAAATGCTTGAAGGAATAATATTTAAGGTTTAACTCTTTCAGTGCTGGAACCAAATTTTGAAGGTCTTTGCAAACAGTTTGGATCCAGATTAGACGCCACAGAAAGTGGTGTCTCATCTGGATCCAAACTGTTTGCTATTCTGATAGTATTCTTTGAAAACAATTGAAGAAAATGCTTATTTTAGAAATTCAGCAGACAGCATTTTAGCAGACTACAAATTTCCCAGAATGCAAAGGGTTAAGAAGGCATTTTCTTTTTGTTTAAAGGATATCTTTGAAAATTATATTTTTCATGATTTTTTTGGCAACAAGGGATAATGCATTTTTAAAAAATGTGATTACTTTTCTGACAAAAAACTGGTACCATGAGTAGCATGAAACAATAATTTTTTTAAACATTTGTAATTGATGAAAAATGATTGCAAAAATAATATCTAAGGTCATATAAAGCATTTGTATGCCCCCCTTCGAAGAAGAGGGGGTTTATTGCTTTGCACATGTCGGTCAGTCTGTCTGTCTGTCGCTCCGTCCACCAGTTGGTTTTCCGGATAGTAACTCAAGAACGCTTGGGCCTAGGATCATGAAACTTCATAGGTACACTGATCATGACTCGCAGATGACCCCTATTGATTTTCAGGTCACTAGGTCAAAGGTCAAGGTCACATTGACAAAAAAACATAGTCACACAATGGCTGTCACTACAACGGAGAGCCCATATGGGGGGCATGCATGTTTTACAAACAGCCCTTGTTTATTTTATTTTAATAGGTTACTCTGAAAATTCTATTTTTCATGATTTTTTTTGGCAACAAGGTGTAATGAAATTTAAAAAATGTTACGGGATTTTAGACCAAAATTGTACTATGATAATACTATTATGCACTTCGCCAAAACATTAATAATTATATTGTTTATTCTTGAAAATGTATTTCACTAAAAATAACACTTTTGATCAGAAAATTCATATATAATGATGTTTACTTTTATTTTCAAGAATCATAATGCTTCTTTTTAGTTGTATTTAGCCACAAGTTCTCGTCAGCCACTTAAGGGTTAGGTTTTGCCTTTCTTTTACTAAATGCAAAATAATTCTTCACTTTGAGACATTCATAAAATATTTTATGTCTTAACAACACCGACAGGCTAATAAATTTATATATCAAGTACTTCAATACTAACAGGACTATTCTAGGCGGGAAACCTCATTCATATCTTCCTATCAATCTGTTATATGTGTTATGAGTCATTTGTTCGGAGAACATTTTATGTTTGTTATAACTTTTAAATAATTAAATGTTCAAAGTAATATTGTTATTGACCGATAAACCAACATACTGATTAAAAGGGAATATTTTATTAATTATTTGCATTTATCTTACATGAGAAATATTTGCCTAAATGTTTTTCAAACAATAGAGAAATCTATGTACAATTAATAATAGACGACGTTTAACAAAAAAAAAGAAATAGTAAAATGGTTTCCGGATGATAACTCAAGAACGCTTATGCCTAGGATCATGAAACTTCATAGGTACATTGATCATGACTCGAAGATGACCCCTATTAATTTTTCGGTCACTATGCAAAGGTCAAGGTCACAGTGACCCGAAATAGTAAAATAGTTTCCGAATGATAACTCAAGAACGCTTATGCCTAGGATCATGAAACTTAATAGGTAGAGTGATCATGACTCGCATTTGACCACTATTGATTTTCAGGTCACTTAATCAAAGGTCAAGGTCACGCTGACCTGAAATAGTAAAATGGTTTCCTGATAAAAACTCAAGAACACTTATGCCTAGGATCATGAAACTTCATGCGTACATTGATCATGACTCGCAGATGACCACTATTGATTTTGAGGTCACTGGTCAAGGTCAAGGTCACGGTGACCCGAAATAGTAAAATGGTTTTCGGATGAAAACTCAAGAACGCTTATGCCTAGGATCATGAAACTTTATAGGTTCATTGATCATGACTCACAATGAACCTTATTGATTTTCAGGTCACTAGGTCAAAGGTCAAGTTCACGGTGAACCGAAATAGTAAAATGGTTTTCGGATGATAACTCAGAACGCTTATGCCTAGGATCATGACATTTCATAGATACATTGATCATGACTCGCATATGACCCCTTTTAAGGTCACTAGGTCAAAAGTCAAGGTCACGGTGACCCGAAATAGTTAAATGGTTTCCGGATGATAACTCAAGAACGTTTATGCCTAGGATCATGAAACATCATAAATACATTAATCAAGACTCGCAGATGATCCCTATTTAATTTCAGGTCACTATGTCAAAGTTCAAGGTCACGGTGACTCGAAATAGTAAAATGGTTTCAGGATGATAACTCAAGAACGTTTATGCCTAGGATCATGAAACTATATAGGTACATTGATCATGACTCGCAGATGACCACTAATGATTTTCAGGTCACTAGGTCAAAGGTCAAGGTCACAGTGACTCAACTTTGAAAAATGGTTTCCAAATGATAAGTCAAGAATGCTTACGCCTATGATCATGAAACTTCTTAGGTACATTGATCATGACTTGCAGATGACCCCTATTTACTTTCAGGTCACTAGGTCCAAGGTCACGGTGACTTCTCACAGTAAAATGGTTTCCGGATGATAACACAAGAAAGCTTACGACTAGGATCATGAAACTTCATAGGTACATTGATCATGACTCGCAGATGACCCCTATTGATGTTCAGGTCATTAGGTCAAAGGTCAAGGTCACAGTGAGTCAAAACAGTTTATGATTTCCGGATGATAACTCAAGAATGCTTACGTCTAGGATCATGAAACTTCATAGGTACATTGATCATGACTTGCAGATTACCCCTATTGATATTTAGGTCATTAGGTTAAAGGTCAAGGTCAAAGTGACTCAAAACAGTAAAATAGTATCCAGATGATCTCAAAAATGCTTACGCCTAGGACCAATAAACTTTATAGGTACATTGCTCATGACTGGTATATAACCTTTATTGATTTTCAGATCACTTGGTCAAAGGTCAAGGCCACAGTGACTCATAACAGTAAAAAGGTTTCCTGATGATAACTCAAGAAAAGCAAGGCCTAGGGTCATGAAACTTCATAGGTAAATTGATCATGACTGGCAGATAATCGCTAATGATTTTCAGGTCACTAGGTCAAATGTCAAGGTCACAGTTACAAAAAATGTATTCACACAATGGCTACCACTACAACTGACAGCCCATATGGGGGCATGCATGTTTTACAAACAGCCCTTGTTTGTCGTATGATGGTAAATGTTCATCTCTGTCAATTCTAGGTTAAGTTTGAAAGTAGGTCATATGTGGTCCAAACTAGGTCATCAAACCAAATCACAGAAAAGGTTAGTGAACACTCCAGAGGTCACATTAACTTTTACTCACCACTTCAAATATTTGGCAGAAATGTGCGAAAGGGACATAAATGTAATGAGAATGTTAAGAGGCACAGGTTTCGGATCAGATAAAAATAGCCTGTTAACTCTCTACAAGTCCCTTATACGTTCAAAGCTAGATTATGGAGCCAAAATCTATGCATGTGCACAGCCAAACGCCCTAAAAATGGTTGATGCCATTCAACACAAGGCCCTAAGGATAGCTCTGAGAGCCCTAAACTGAACACCGGGTGTACTGCTCGAGGAGGAAGCCGGTGTGCTGCCTCTTGACTTGCGTAGAAAACAACAGTCCATAAATTTCTGGGCCAGGGCTAAGTCTCGGCATGGTTCAAACCCCGTTAACAAACTTGTCGGGACTGGCACCTTCATCAAGGGGAAAATACTTAAGCGTAAGCATGTCGCCCTACCTTTTGGTGCGAGTATTAGGACCCTGGTTGCAGATGCCGGTCTCAAAAAGGTACATGTAGCAGACCTGAGGTCCTCCAAGACCCCCCCCCCCTGGAGGCTTGGACCCATAAATGTTGACCTTTCACTCTCTAATAAAATAACGAAAACTGACTTGCCACAACTCATCAAGTCAGAAGCTCTCTCTCTTATAGATAATATGTATGCTGAGCATCTAAAAATCTACACTGACGGCTCCAAATGCCCTAACTCTGGTTTGGTAGCCAACTCTTTTGTAATTCCTTCAAAAAACATTAGTAAAACGCACAGGCTCAGCAACAATCTCTCTATTTTTACAGCAGAAATTTTAGCAATTAAATTCTCTCTGTGCTGGGTCATATTGGTCAATAAACCTACTAAAACTGCTATTTTATCAGACCCAATGTCATCTTTTGAGTCCATAAAAAACAGAAATAGCAGAAATAGGCCTGATATTTTAGCTAGCATTTTGGAACTTCATCAACAGTGCCTAGATAAATCTTTAAAGGTCACATTAGTATGGTCTCCAGCACATGTCAACATCAGTGGGAATGAGCAGGACGACAGGGGGGCCAAAGAAGGCCTCTTGAGGGGAGCCGTAGATGCTGGGGAACCCCTGGCACCTACTGAGATCTACTCCCTGACAAAGAAATTTGTAATGGGTGAGTGGAATCTCCGGACCGACAATTTGTCTTTCCGTCGACATACTTTTACCAGACCTGCGAAAACCCTCAGGCCGCCTGACAGATACTCAGCAAGCATTGTGCTTGACAGAGCCATCACGCGCCTGAGGATGGGAACCACCCTATTACCCGGTGGCGCAGGAAAGTATGTCCTCGGTATAGACCCCGCATGTCCTAGGTGCCAGGAACCTCTCACTGCACCCCACATGCTGCTGCATTGTCCTAACCATAAGGCGCAGAGGGACCACCTCGAAGCTGCATTGCACTCCCATGGACTAGTTTTTAACCTTTCCAACGTGCTAGACCCCAAGGGAGCAGCTAGGGGACCGGTCTTCTCTGCCCTCGCCAAATACCTTCTGGATTGTCAGATAACTGACAAAATCTAGGTCATTGGGGGAGGAAGAGCAGCCAACACCCACCTAATTATTCAGTCTTGTGAGTGTTTTTCTTTTTAAACTGTGTAATCTTTGCACAAAACTGATGTAATCTAATAATTGTGTTGGATTTGTGTCTCTTTTACACAATTTTTATTTTAGTTTTTAATAGGTTTATTGTTCTACCCCGCCCTTTCTAAATCAGGCCAATGGCATTGACCTGGTCTTGTTTATTTTAATACATTTTTATGAGAGTATGACGTTAGTCCACCATTTACATTTTTCAGTGTTTTAATATAATCATATTTTATGGCATTTCTTACTACAAGAAAGGACGAGGCTGTCCAGTAACCTGGGATTGTTGGCTGCATTGCATCCCCTCTCTTCCCCTTTGACACCCCACCCTTTCCCCTTCAAACTCGAAGAGCCATGTCGGACTGGAGTGCACGGTGCAGGGCCTTATATCATGAAAAACACTTATTTAGCCCTATCCAGGGTAATACCAATCCCTTGGTATTATTGTCGACTTTGCTGATACTGCTAATTTTGTACCTTGTAGTACATTACATCTTGTTATAACTACTATTTTGTGTAGCGAATTTCCTTATTTTTGTGTAAAACTGCTATCTTTTATAGCAAATTGCCTTAATTTTTTTCTCAATACTGCTATTCCTACACCATAGCAAACATTTTACTCTGTATTACACTAATTCATGTCAAA
Organism: Dreissena polymorpha; assembly: GCF_020536995.1. NCBI lineage: Eukaryota > Metazoa > Mollusca > Bivalvia > Myida > Dreissenidae > Dreissena > Dreissena polymorpha. Next base: position 37,996,589 of record NC_068367.1, read on the forward strand.
ATTGCTATTTTATATAGCAAATTTCCTTAATTTTATATTAAATTGCTATTTTATATAGCAAATTGCCTCGGTTTTTCTGTTTAATTGCCATTTTACATACCATACAAGGTACTTTAGTACTATTTCCTCCATTGTTATCACAAATATATAAATAATATTGGTTGGATTAGAGCTTTTTGGGTTTGTTTTAATGCATCTTGGTAATATTTGGTCTTTTTACCATTTTACATCATACCTTTTTATAATTCTCCTTCAATTGTATACAAACCATTTTCCATTTACCGTGCACTCCCTCTGGTCCAGGGGAAACAACCATTGTAGACTCCATCCCCACAATTAACTCCCTTAGTTCAACAGAGTGACATCACCCCTGCTGGCCCTTTTACCCCCACTCACACCGGCCTACACTTCCGAAAATCTCTTCTTCTTTCAACCCTCCAGGGTGGCAACATGTATTTTAAATATATAAACGCATATAGTTCTGTACATATTGTAAATACTGTACTTTTTGTACAAATTTAGTTGTTTTTGTCTCATTTTTAACTGTAAAGCACATTGTCTTACCTTTATTTTTATGTGGCGCTATAAAGGTGACCGTTTGGAGACACGTAAGTCATTACCCTTAACATATAAGTTTTTTTTACTAAACTCACTTTTAAATATTGTTTTAATGCCACTCTGGGGGGACTTCTCTTCTCCATAGCCCAATCCTCCTTAAGTTCCATACAGACAGGGTCTTACGTTGGAGCATTACGGTTATATTCCCTGTCTGCAAGTGTTTAACATTGAGCCACATACATAAATTTATACACATTACATTTTTAATAACTCAATACTCAATTGCAACATTAATATATATTTGAGAGTTATACTCCCTATGTGTCATTATATATTGTCTGTTTTCCTTTCTTTTTTTCATATAATTGCATGTATACATGCAAATTCACTTTACATTTGAGAGCTGTTAAATCAGGCTCTGGCATCCCTACTAATTAATGTTCATAGATAAACATATCTCTCCAACGATTAGATCTTGCTGTGTGGCATTTCGTTTAAACCTTAAATATACACACAATAATGGTACTTGACTATGTATGTAAATATATAGTGGCAATGTTCAACCACTTTGTGATCTGGAAAACCCTCAATATAAAGAAGTGAAACTCCAGCTGCTGGAGCAGTATTGAATTTTCATTAAAAACAATTAGTTGGTCCTTTATTTAAGGCAAGTGACCGATTGCCCAAACAGTACAAAACAGCACAATACAGCACAGTACAAACCAACATAAACACAAAATATGAATAAAGCTGGGGTCACCGCCTTGGAACGGTCAATGCAAAGCATTGGGGGTTTAAACCTGGTTATAGAGCGCTCAACATCACACTTGGCCCAGCAATATTCATAATACATTCAAGTGTAAATAAAATTTAACGTCATAGCATTGTAACTCAAATTAAACAATAATAAAAGGGAATTAAAACGCATTCAATTTAATTACTATTTAATTACTCAATTGTATTGAAGATACAAGAGTAACAGAATTACAACTTTTTGACGAACGATCAAATAAAACTATTAACAATTGTCAACTACATTCCTTCTTTATAGAAAAGATTTGAGAATGTAGAATCATAGAGTTAATATCTCAGATAATCATCGCGCAAATACAGGAAGAAGCAGCAATAATGGGTGTAAACATTCCATATTACATAGCTTGGTTGTTTATGTGACTGCTAAACAAATTAAAAATAATTAAATCAAACAAGAAACGCCTATCAGAGAGAAAATATAAATAAAATGGAACGTTATAAACCCAATGACCTATGCATGTAGATTACAACTGGGAAAGTCGGTCGTATGACGTCACAAAAATCCATAATGGCATAATGACGTGAACAAATTCCAAGGGCAGTACTAAATAAAAATATTAATCGGGCTGTATTACTAATAAAACAAGTTTACGTGATTTAATATTAAGAAGCAAATGAATACAAATGGTAATTCCATTAAAGCGACATTGTTGGAATCAAACAGTATATAGGTGTTTTGACAACTGAAGACAGAAATGATTTGATGTACGATTTGAGTCCAAATGTAGTTTACATGCAGATTTGTTCATACGACACAATGACACAATTTTATTCAACAGTGACAAATGCCTATAATGTAGTATTCATGCAGATTTGTTCATACGGCACAATGACACAATTTTATTCAACAGTGAAAATTGCCTATAATATCACTATTGATTCCAAATTTTAAGGGAAGAAAGATATAGTGAATCGAAAACCATCAAACACGTGTTTTTAAGTACATAAGCATCGTATCCTTTTGATAAAAACAAGTTAATTAAATTGAAAAGTTTAATATGAACATTTGGTTTAACATATTTTAATTTGCGGACACGCTTCAAAACATCTCCGTAAAATGATGGATGGGAGATTCCATTATTTAAATGCCATTTTAAAAAAACATTATATTTTGAAATTAAATCACCATACTTAGAGTAAAATCTAGCAAATTTATTTCTTAAAGGGATCTTTTCACGGTTTGGTAAATTGACAAAATTGAAAAAAGTTGTTTCAGATTCACAAATTTTCGTTTTAGTTATGATATTTGTGAGGAAACAGTAATACTGAACATTTCCCATAGTCAAATATAGCCATTATATGTATTTTTTGACGATTTGAAAACCTCAAAATTATAAAGCGTTGCAACGCGAAACGATTGAATAATTTGGAGAGTTCTGTTGTTATCGTTTAAATTAACGAAACTACGAAGATTGCTTATATAATGTATAAAATACTTAATCTGTGTATATCCGGCGGAATAGCCGAGAGGGCTAATGCGTTTTTACTTCAGACTAACTCCAGGACTCCGGGGGTCACTGGTTCGAGCCCTGGTACCGGCTACTTTTTTTCCTTTTTTTAATTTTATTCTTGATTTTTTACTGGAGCTTTTAAGATCCAGTGTTTACATTTATCAATATAAAGCATTTAATGACAAACTTCAAAATATGCCAAAATCTGTGAAAAGGCCCCTTTAAGTTATGATACAAAAAGCCTTGTTTTAGCAATTTTTTAGTTAATATTAGATTACGATCATTAAAATCTTTAATACACGAACATGCTCTGGCATAACGTACCAACTGCGAAATGTAAATACCATAGGAAGGTCCTTTAGGGATGTTGCCATCTAGAAACGGAAAATTCACAATTTCAAAGTTAAAATCATCCCGTTTGTCGTATAAACTAGTTTTGATCAAATTATTATTAATAGTTAAATGTAAGTCTAAATACGCAGCGTCTGTATTGGATATACACGATCTATTTAAGACTAGTTCTTTTGGGTAGATTTTGTGAATATATTGTTCAAATAATGGATTATCTAAATTAAGTATGTCATCAATGTACCTACTAGTAAGGTTAAAACAATTAATCAAATCTACTTGCTTAGTTTTAGATAATTCTAACATAAATTCGCTTTCATAACAATATAAAAAAAGGTATTATTATTTTGTTTCTCAAACATATTACACATCTGTGTATTCCTTTTTCTATAAGCATTACATTAAAATAATCCAATTTGGATTTTAACATTTAAAACACAGATCACAAAGTCTAAAGACTCCAACAAACCCATTGCAGTATATACTGAACAGTGGGTCTAGTAATGATGATGCCACATACAACAGTATGTGTGTTTTCACCATCTTTACTTATAAAAATTGGGCTATTCTTTCTCTCTCTCCTCCTTAAAAAACAAAACAAACAATAACATACAATAACAACATCATATAAATAAAAATAATTAATAAGAAGTACAAAAACATAACATAAACATAATAATTTTTTATAACTATAAAACAAGTCCAAGTTCTTTTGGATTTATTCATCCTTTTGTTTCATTTATATTTTCTGCATAGAAACTATTCATTGTTTACTTTTTGTAAAAGTGCAACGTCCGCCGTGGGAAAATTCTTTTTATAAACGGATTGACCTACTTGTAATCCTTAATAAGAAATTTCTGCAAATCAGCGCCATCGTTTTAAAAAAGTATCAACCAATAAAAACGCCGCTTTTTAACAGCGTTAGACCCAGCCAGTGTAAAGTACTGCGTTTTTAACGCTTCTTAAATAAGGATAGATATTTTTAAACCAATAGATTTTTATTAAGACACCGCACCAACACTGCAACGTTTTCTATTTATATCAATGGTACAGCCCAGTAAAATCGGGCTGTCCATTTTATGGCCGTTTTCGACCTTTTTATGTAGAGTTTTATGTTAAGCAGTGTGCTCGGGCAATGGTTTTTAACCGAAGTCCCGAGGGTAAACAACCCCATTAGTCAGCCAGAGGTCACATTTTCTTCCAGATCTTCATGAAAATTGGACAGAATTGAATGTTATCTCGATGAAATAAAGTTTCAGTTTGAAAGTTGGTAGTTTGTCAAAAACTAGGTCATTAGGTCAAAATATAGAAAACTTCGTTTACCTTTCTACAGGTCACATTATCTTCCTGATTTTCATGAAAATTGCTTACAATGTCCATCTTAATCAAATCAAAAGCTGAATTTGCAAGTTGGTCCTGGCAGGCTAAAGCTAGGTTACAACTTAGTAAAATCAAACACAAGTTTTTGACACTATAGAAGGAGCTTTGGGTGAGCGATACAGGACTATCTTGTTTTAGAACAGCCTGTAGTAAGAAAGGGAAGGTATTGTATTTGTTTCAAAAGTTACATTTTATTGTAATTGGAAGTAACTGAGCAATTATATGATATCATAGTTTTGGTTATTTTGCTCACTTGTTATGATGTGACAAGGTGAGCTTTTGTTATCACTCTTTGTTGTATTTTATCCAAAGTTTATTGTGAACACATAAGATATCATTTTAAAATGTTTAAATTTGGGTGTCACCTCTTTGCCAGATTCTTATGAAACTAGTCACCTCTATGTCATTTTAGGTTTCATATTCTATCAAAAATTAGGGAACTAGGTCAAATATAAGAAAAGGTCTGTTAATACTTTAGTGGTCACACTCTCTCTCTGATCCACTTGTAAATTGGTTAGAACATTATTTTAAATGCTTTCAAAGTCAAGCATGAAAGTAGCATATTTAACATTTAGGTCACAAGGTCTAGTCTCAGTGATTAACAGGTCACGTTCCAAAGTGGGTCATGTGCTTTCAAGCATTTGATCAATAACTAAAATCATTAAAATCCATGTTAAAACTTACATTTTTTACCTGATCTTCATGGCAGTTGATCAGAATGTTCAAATAAATAAAAGTAGGATCTCGGTAACAAGACTCAACTAGATCGGATAGACGCAAATAGTTTGTTCATACTCACAGTGCCTTTTTTCTAGATCTTCATGAAAAATAAGTTAACACCACTAGCAAACAATCAGTTTCAGGTGAGCCACACTGTGCTGTTAAAGCTATCTATGTATAGTATAGATTGTTACAAAACCTTGTTTATCAATAAAAATAAATGAAAAAATGGCTTTCTAAAACTTGTAGTATTGGATGATATATTCATCAACTTGTAATCTACGACAATCTTTTGAGAAGAAAAACAAAGTTTGATTATTATTATATCTCAACATAATGTGATTGGGGGCTAGCACAGGAATTCTCAATTATGTTCCTCGAAAAATAATGGGTTAGCATATTGTTGCTGTTTTATCCAGTTGTCTGGACCATTTCTCCCAAAAGAATTTTAAGTTCAAATATGAGATATTCAGGTAAATAAATTTCATTGAAGGGATGCAAGTGTCCAAGAACGAAAACGATTGCACCACAACCATTAACTATTGACCTGCGGATAAATGACAAGCAATAAAAATTACACAATTGCGGTGATGTAGATTACCTTAAATGGATGCTTATTTATGTTATGCTTTCCGGTGATTTATACAGAAATATCAGTGAAATAAACTTGTATTTCACTTTTTAAACAGTGAAAAATAACAGTGAAAATATCGATATTGTTCGTATTTTTTCTGGGAAAATCGATATGCCACCGAATCCAACAAATATCCTCTATATATCCATCCTCTTTAAAAGCATCGTCAAACCAGTACTTTCAGTACTTTGATTTTTACTGACATCCGTGTGCAGTTTTCATAAATGGAACAGAGCTGTGTAGGTTTTAAAAAATTTGCTTTATCTTGTAAGCGTAATTTCATATTTTTCTCAACTTCAAGGGGAGATGATTCTGAACTTATTCTTACGTTGCTCATTTACGATAGGGTTGAGTACTCATTGATATGAAAACACTGTAAAATGTTTAATGTGTTAACGATCCCCCCGCCCTCTCACACATATATTTCATGGGCATAATAAAAAAAAAAAAGTTACAATAAAACAGCATATTTATTTAAACTAAAATATCTACATCAAAACAAAAAGTTAACATAGAACACAAATAAAATAATTTGATTCTACTGGGGCTCGAACCTTGGGCCTTTCACATGTGAAGCGAGCGTGTAACCACTACACTACGGAACCGATTGAAAAATCAACTTCTTACTAAGATATTAATAAGCTAATAATAGTCGGTTTAAATGTAAACCCGGAAGTTTAAACGCTGGATAGTGAGCGGGGTTAAAGGTCCATACCAAAGGGTCCATACCACTGGCAAGATACGGGTCAGGCCTGCGGCCTTCTATATATGGTTCTTAAAAAAAACTGTAGGAGGACTTGATAGTAATGAGACTAAGGTGCTGTGATGGTGCTCCTCATTAATAAGCGGCTGCTTCCTTTATCAAGACTCATTATTACAATTAAGAATACGTGTCGCGCTTCGCGCTCTATAACGCCTTTATTAGTAAATAGGTGGTTGCTAGGATAGTGGAACAAAGAAGTTTTGTTTTTATACAAAACCAGAAAGTTTCACCGGTTCGCGTATTTGCCCAGTCCCTGTGATATTTTATTATTGCCCAGTCCCTGTGATCAGTAATTAATTAAAACAATTAGCTTTGCATTATTGGCAATAAATGGTGTAGTAAATGTAATAGGCACAATTGCAGTACTTATTTACACTAATTTACACAAAAAAATCTCCACTATGCAAGATATTCGGACAACAAAAATATATACATTGATCCGTAAAATAACTTCTCCTCCCATACGCAAAAAAACGTATTACATACAAGTCGCCGCACTTCAGTGCGACGCCAATAATAATAATACCGATAAACCTTTGTTAACATGTTGATACATACATTCATACTACGGCTATTCACAGTTTGCGATCTTGTATTTCCCACATACTAACGCGTTAAAATTGTAAGACTTAACTTACATGTGAACTTAGTAATAAAACAAATTGTAAGTGTAAATACCTTTATTGAATTAAAATTTAAACCCTCTGCACTACTTAAATAATTGTATTACAAATTGTTTTATTCCACCTAAATTATGGAGCTACAAAAATTATACTACAACTAGTTGTAATGGCTAACGTATACAGATAAAAAGTATTAAAGGACATGCACGTGCACTTATCTTAAATTATCAAAACATTCTTTGAAATATTTTCTAGTGGGTTGAACAATATAAAACAAATGTCGTATGTTGTAGGATTGTTCGATTTATTCAATACAAAATAGTTTTGTGAAAGTTTATTTGAATTTCGGTCCTTTGTTTCATATTGATACTAAATTGCATATGCACAGCTATAGCGAAAACATGCCTTTTAAACAATCAAATGCAATAATGTCTTGCCGCGAGAGTAATGTTGACCCCGAGATTCCCGTGCACATCTAAAATTGTTTAAGTTCAAACGCATTTCTTTCTTTTGAGAAAACTTTATGTGATAGCTTTCAAGCTTTTTGATATCTTGAATTTATACGGAATGATTCATGTGCAAGTAAAATGTATAAAAGATATGATATTTTTTAAGGTAAATAGAACGTATATAACTCACCTGCTACTCCGTGCATCGTCAGCATATACCGCTGTCTGGATCGTTTATCGAAAACATTTAAACAATTCTCCGTCACATCATGTATCAATTATTTAACGCAATAACTCTTTATCCAGGCAAAGATGAAATGAGAATCGTCTTGATCCTCACTATGTCCGTCAATTTTTATAGATCACTGCGCATGTTTCCCTGGTTGCAATACACGTCATTTGTCAACTAATTTTGATAGGTTAACTGAAGAAACTCTTAAATCTAATTCCATATTTGGAAAACGGGAAGTTTCGAATTTGCATATATTATCTTACACGTGATATTTTACCCAATTTCGATTGGGCAATCTTGCAAATTCGAACATTTCATTCCATATTTGGTAACGAGGAAGTTAAATTACGAATAATTTAATAGCTTATAAACAGTTTCGTGACCTTAAAATAACATCTTATGATTGGTTAGTTACAATTTTATACAAATTCATTACCATATATGGCATACGAAGATTGAAGGTTTATGGAATCTATGCATTCAATCTAGTAGTCGTAAAATCATCAGATTAGATCAAAGTATGTTTAAATATATTGTCTCTAGGTCTAGACATATTGGTCAATAAATATCTACAGTCTAACATGAGAACGGCAGTAAGTCGAGGGAAATGGCCGATGTAGAGAGTTGAACGTTGCTCTCAGTAGACCTTTTTAAGATGGTTTGCCCGTTGGCAGTATTACTTACTAGGTCGTTACCCCTCTCAGTCCTTTGCACACATTGTTATGTAAACAAAGGCTAATTTCCAAAAAAAGGTATAACAACATACGTTATTTATATTCAATGATACAAGTAAATATATTATACAATGATTTACATTTATACATATTGTTGAACTTATGAATTTATCAACGATTAATTAGTTTTTCTCCTGCATTTTGTTGATGCAGTTAATACGCAAGTTTGTATAACGTTCATGTAAAGATATTTTTAAATAACGGTAATTTGTTATGCAATGTCTGTTTCGCTAACATCGACGATCACTAATATTGGTATCGCCTACTCATAACACACCCGCTTGCTTAGTGTTTATTGACCCATGGTGCCTTCTCATCACACTATAACTTGTGTTCGCACAATGGGTCGTATTTATCATACCGAAGGCAGTTAAAAAATACTTTTAAATGAGTTGCATTGTCCTCATATTACCATTACGCCAGGTTTGACTGTACTTACAGTAGAGTTACAGCCGAAAGCAAAATAAAACAAATGCGGAGCAATTGAGAAATCGACGATATCAGTTATGTCGTATGTAAATACTGATATTGCGCGTTTTTTTAAGTAAGACATGTTTTTAAGACTCTAGTACGTGTACTTAAGTTTCAATATTTCGTTGTTTACTTTCTAAGTGCTGCAGTACCCACTGTGTACCTTTTTCCGTCAGTAATGTCAGCGAATCACGCAACTTTGTTTAAATATAACAACTACAAGTCCGTCTACTACATCGCCTACCCGCACAAAACAATAGACGTCTCCCACATTGCGATCGACTTTTGAAAACTGCACGTATCTTTCGATGCAAACAATGCGGGTCCACATTTCTTCCATCAATGTTCGTGCTATTCGAATGATTACGGTTGATAGGTAAGTTTTAAAAGGATTATAAAGGGATCAGTTGTGTTTGTTTACATCTTGAATACCAAATGAACTTATTTTTTGAAGACCTACTCCGGAAAAGAATGCACTTTGCAAATAACGCACTTTTTTGTGAGTACAAACAAAGCAAACGCTTTAACAGTCCCTTCACAATTACACAGATAATGTGAAACAATTATATCGAATATGAAAATATCAACATGACTCCTGATGTATGTTGTGTTCAACATATATAGTTTAGAATATGACAAAAGAACAAACCTTGTGGACTAAGCCGCCACACTAAAAACATCCATACAATCTATTCTTCTGTGTTGTTTAAAGCGGGTATATACGATCTTGTCAAATATTTATTAATTAATATAAAATGTGTAAAAAACTTATTATACATATATTTCAATATAAACTAAAATAAAAGTTTAGAAGAACATGTGTCGAAAAATGCTGAATAAGCCAGATATTTAATTCTGAAATCGAAAAAGGCTGTACAGCCGAATTCGCCAGCATGTATATCATGCATGTACGATGTGAATCTAATTTTAGTTTAACGGTTCATTTGAAATTCCTGCAGCGATATCGATTCATACGACACACGAACACTTACTAAAAAGACGAATGCATCGGTTATTGTAGGAAAATAATTACGAATTATCTTCGTCATAATCAGCTCGGGGCGCTAATTTGTATTTGCTGTATTTTATGAAATTCGTCTTAAATGTATCATTTTTCTTGCATATTGTGTGTTATTATAACATATTTGTATCAATATTTTACAATTCAGCACATATAAAAATCGTATATACCCGCTTTAAACCAACCAATAATTGACATGTCGCCGCCTGTCAATCAAATCCTTATCTAAGAATTAATCTACCAATCAGCGATCGATTAATCGGGCGCGTTAGTTAGAAACGAACTGTCCGCCATTTTCCTAGACAAGCTATGTCTAGGTTCACTTTTATTTCAACGCGTTTCTTTTTTTTTCCTCTTTAAAAACGTAAATTAAAAATGGTTAAACGATTTTAATGGGAATTATGAAACTCGGACAATCGATATCCTGAAAGATTAGTTCGTGGCATTGAATTTATATCGTTTCCAAAGCCGAAAAGAGATCTTGAGAAGTGTAAGAGATTTATAAATGCATGCGGTCGTCCCCACGAACAACTGAACGTCAACACTGTCAAAGACAATTACAATATCTTTTTTTCGAATAAACAAGCAGATTTAAATAGTTTATGTTATTGATCTGATAGATCATGTTTTTTGAATAGTTTTATCAGTTACTAGGTGATTAATAGAAGCAATGTTCATCTGCATGACTTTAAGAGAAATAAAACCCAACATGAAGCCTAATTCATGCTGTGTTTTATTACTCTGCTAGTAATGCACTGTATTGCCATTATACGTGTTAATAGAAGGTGACACTTGATATCTTATCTTAATAACGGTATCTACACATGTGCAGACATGTGGTGTCACCCATGAACGCTTTTAATCCACACTTGGAGATCGAATGCCTAATTCTCTTTTTATTAACGAGTTTAGATTATTTTGTTTAAAAAAAATGGAAATGAAATATGGCAAAAACGGTGTATATAGGGTTAATGTAACTCCAGAAAGATAAGTTACATTAATTAAATATATACCATTTCCAACGCGGAAATGCGGTCTTGACAAGAGCGAGTGGAAGCTTCAATGTGTATATTTACCGAGATCACCCTTATAGAACATTAATTTATTTCAAAAACTGGACATGTCATGTAAGCAATAACTACGTATTATTAAGTATGAATTATATCACGTGTGCATGTAGAATGATAGAGAATATTGAATTCTAGAAATACACAAAAAAAAATACTTTTAATTTTAGTAACTAACCTTTCACGTGTAATACAAATTTACTTGAGCAAACTTTGGCGTTTTGCACACATACAAAACGAATGAGAGATTTTGCCGATTTGTAGGCACTCGTATTTATTGTAATTCGGAAAATCGAATCTTGACTTGCTGAATTTTCTCTTCCGCCAACTTGAACGTTCGTTGTGGTCGCCCAGTAGTCACTGGTTCAGAAACTTTGCATATTACGTATGTGAAATCAATCCCAACCTTGTCTTCTTTTCTTGGCCAACGAAACAGGTCTTAAGATTGTTGCAAAAACGTAACTTCGATGTCGTCGTCTTCTGTATCAACCTGTAAAATTTTGCCAACGTACTATTTTTATCCATACTTAGCCGCTACAAAGTTTCCAACTTCAAATGGACACGTCTGAGCTTTTGGTGTAGGAATTTGTTTCTCTGACTCTGGCATTGGAGTTTCTAGCTCTTGAATGTGAGTTTCTGGTTCTGGAATGAGAGTGTTTGGCTCTGGAATGAGGGTCTCAAACAATGGAATTGAAGTTTCTTGCTCTGGGTAAATTTGTTGGCTGGTAGAGATCACAACTATGGTATGGGGTTGCCAATGACGGCAGTTTTGGATACCGCCAATACAATTTTCGCAGTAACAACTCTTTAAGCCTACTAAGACGTTGTTATTACCTTGGCAAACTACTGCGTGTATATTCATGATGCCTTTTATAGCTTTCAATTAAATTTTCTGTTTATCTACTACTATTCTCCATGTATAATTTTCTGCAAAGTCCATTTGAAGTAGTATTTCATTGGCTCCCTGATTTTCTTGTTGTGTTCTTATTTAATTATGTTGTTTACGCACTCTTTCTACATGAGCAACAAACACTTTAATTTGTTTATCAAATGTTGGGTTAAAAGTTTCTTTTGACAGTTCAATCTTAACGATTTTTCTCACCATCCTTGTTCTGCCTTTATCGTCCACCGTAACGCGTTTCCACTAACCATATTTCAATTTCCCTGGCATGTTCATTCTCACGGTTCCCATATGACTTTCCTCTTTGATAAATGATTAAGAGTTGAATGGAATATCTAACACAGCTTTCTTCAGTGCTTTTAAACATAAAGCAACATTTTGGTGTTTGTAAAATGACAACTACTTCGAGATCTAAAAGACGTTAGTTTGATGTAGGTTGGTCTGATTCGACAAAACGAAGCCAAAGATAGTTTTACATCTGGATTTTTACGGATATATTGTCTATGTAGGGTTCCAGGTAGTCGTTGAGAGTTCATGTCTGAGGGGTTTCATAATTGCACTTGAGTTTGTCTTTCTTTCCCGGGTTCTGTCTAGAGTTGTCAACTCGGGACATGAATTCTATCACCGATGTTCGGTACTTTTCAATTTCTCGTCGCCTTCTTACCTTACATGCTGAGTTAAATGTTATACGTTGGCGGCTTATGCCTGTGTTCTGACGTTCGTATGAGTCGGTATTTTTTCAGAAGTCAAATCGACAGCGATATACTTGACGACTTGGACTTATCTTTTCTGCTTGCTCTAATTTTGCTTAATACTGTTTTTACAAGGAGTAGCTGACGTTCAACATTTTGCGGTATCTTATAGGCAGAACTAATATCTTTGAGCTGATACTTTGTCAAAGTTTTTGGTGACATAGTGGTGGTCTGGGTATCGATAGACGTTGCATTCGTATTTTCATTCTCTGAATTGCTCTCATTTTGGTATTTTATTTCTTTGTCAGTTAAAGGTGTTTTGCCTGCAACTTTTTACACTCCTGATTCTTCTTTTCAAGAGACTTGGTTACTCGCATTCTTGCTCCCGCCTGTCGTCTTGGAAACGGCATATTAACCACAAGTTCATATAAATATTTGGTGTATTAACAAAAACGAAATATCACGAGCACAAGCCCTCTCGTTCATCATGGTAAAGGTACACGATCTTCAACAATAGACAAATACATAATATTAATATATACCATTGCCAATGCGTCCCAAAGAATTCTATTCTATTCGTCCCAATAGAATTACCAGAATTCAATCTTCATGTTTATATTATAACGGGTATCTGAACATTATATACATACTTTGGAATTTTTACAAGTTTAAGATTAAGAAAAATCTGTCATGTTAAAGGTTTGATAATCGTACGGTCAAATATAAATGAAGTTGTTCACTATTATTTGACATGCATTAAGCCCTCTTTTTCCTGAACGCAATCAATATGTACAGATTTCAACAAACTGGCCAATGTCGTCGCACATGCTGTTAAACACTAGACTAGCGAATGTCGTCGCAGAAGCTGTTAAACACTATTGATTACATACATAAACTCACTGTCTGCAGTGTACAGGTGGTGAAGTATAAACAGGCTAATCAGTGTGCACAGGCAGATGTGGTGGTTATAGTTCTTAGCGTAGTTTAGAGAAGACCGACTTGCAAAACTTGCTTTTAACCTTAGTTATTCGCATGCAAACAATTAAAAAAAAACACGTACGTATGCCAAATACTGCTGTTCACACAGAACAGGATTGTATTTCATCTAATAGAACCATATATATCTCAGAGACGTGAAGTATCATATGAAAATGATGATGATGATGATGATGATGATGATGATGATGATGATGATGATGATGATGATGATGATGATGATGATGACGACGACGACGCCGACGCTGCTGCTGCTGCTTCTGATGATGATGATGATGGTGATGATGATGATGATGCTGATGCTGCTGATGCTGCTGATAATGATGATGATGATGATGATGATGATGATGAGGAGGAGGAGGAAAAGGGGGAGGAGGAGGATGATGATGATAATGATGATGATGATGATGATGATGATGATGATGATGATGATGATGATGATGATGATGATGATGATGATGATGATGATGATGCTGCTGCTGCTGCTGCTGATGATGATGATGATGATGATGATGATGATGATGATGATGATGATGATGATGATGATGATGATGATGATGATGATGATGATGATGATGATCAATTTAAACGAGTGTTCTGGTTAGAAATAGGTAGCCTTTCTTCACATGGACTGGGTTAGATAAAGACCGCACGGGCACATCGGCAATCGCAATAGCGCGAATTCTGTACCCCGCAAATTTATGTGTTGAACACGTTTGCCTTACATATACGTATCGAAGGCAATGATACGCGAAGTTTTCAGTGGTAAACCTAAATAAGGATTTGGGGCAAAATGTGCATTGAAAAATTTGGCATTTATACCTGCTCTAACTGCCACACTTGAAAGGATCGCATTATCTGAAAGATTTATAATGACGACGAAAATGATCACCTGGACACTTTTATAGACTTAAAACTTAAAAAGCCTCTCTAAGCAAATATTCAGCAACAAATACAACCATGACCTACTTGAATACAATGGCTGTTTATACAAGTTAACATGTATATAATGTGTTTCACATAGTTACTGAAAATCACACTATGACGGTTACAAGTAACAGGATACAAGATCTTAACTACAATGTAAAGCCTGTTGTTCATGAATGTTCTTTATTCTTGATCATACAAATAGTTTTCCAAAAAGGCTTGATGTATAATACAATGCATATTGCAAAACATTAACAATCATTTATGGCAGGAAAATAGTATGATCGGAAGAAATACGTATTAAAAATCATTGTATAATGACACATCAGACCACCATGGCATGCAACTGTTTGTCCTTACTGTTAATACTATCTTGGTTAGTTGTTGGAAATTCTACACATTCGATAATTATCTTCCTGATGTCATGGACAATTAAGAAACTATATTCAGCCTACTGGTAAGCAAAATATATTAATGTAGAGCAGGCTTGGCTGGGATATTGATTTTATCAGACCGCGATTCCCGGGCGTTGTATCAGATTGCAGAGATACAATACGTATTCAACTGTTCGTTTGAAAACTAAGGGCGCACTGTTATGTTTTCAGCGCTAACATGCACGTAGGCCAAGTACAGTATACTTTTCCACAATGAAATTGAGGCCTTGACATGCCCTGGCATTTTAAAGTGGTTTTTAACATGCGATTTATTTGCAGTTTCATAACATGTAACCGCTGCGTGCTGTAAACATGAAGCTTGTAATATGATCCGCGGGGAAAAAAACTAGGCCTGTTATAGGGAGCGTACACATTTACATGAAATTTATTAAAAAAAACGAATGAGGTTTATTGCCAATATATGAAGGTGTGTTCCCCCATTTACATGTGGTACTGCATGTTTGTGCTGTATTATTCACATATCCATAATACTTATAATGGAAAAGACGATCATATAAAGTACAACATGGTAGATAATAAGACGAGACTTAATGTTATTTGCTGTACAAAGGATCGACACTTTTGTATGGAAAAAAAACAAACATAATAAAATGCAACATGCATTCAAAACCATAAATCAATATATACAATAACTCGATATTATTAGGCTTGTTTCAAACAGAAAATCGCAATTAATAAAAAAAACTCATCCTGTTACGTGTATATACCAGAAAAGCATGTCTCGTAGAAAAACAAATATAAATACACATCTACAAAACTTTAAGTGTATTATCAATAACATAAATAATGGCCAGCTTGAAGAGAAATTTCTTGTCTTTTCTTGATTTTAGAGTGTGCAAATCTAGTATCAGTTAAACGATCGGTATGGCCAGTTCCGAAAATTGGAATAACAAATATATAGTTCTCATTGATGACGTAATACCATAACATGTAAAACAAACTATCACCCTTCTTCCAAGTACGGCCGATTTGCATGCATTTTGATAAACCCGGTAACAAACCTGACGTAACAAACCTTTCAATCGACTACATTATAGAATTAAGAGAGCGCGCCATTTCACAATACGATTTTGTTTAACCGAATTTCTATGGTTCATAACTTAATCTAAATTGCATTTAGGTTTATAAGCATGTAAATGTAGGACTTAAGTTCAGATTAACAGTAACAAACCTTTGAATGAAAAGTCAAAACTCGTAATTTGAGGGAACAAACATATAGTGATTGCGTTTCTTTGAATTTTTTCAGGTTTCTTGTTTTATCTTTACAGGGCACATAATCAGTACGTATGTATTTCAAAGTTTGAAAAGGTATTACTGTATTAAAGAAAGGAACTGTTCCTTACCAATGTAATTTAACGAACCTTTATTCTGATTTACAAACACACCGTATGCTTGTAGCAAAAACAAACATTGTCTCCTTTTGTATTTTTAGGCTATATACAATATAAATTGCTTATTAAAAACATACCATTTTTATAGGTGTACTTTGTTCAATAAAAGTAATGCGTGCGCTTAAACATGACAATGTTGACTAGCAACAGTAACCAACCTGTCAAAATGACATATTAAAGTTTAAATGTTGATTTTGTTTTGTTATGCACTTTAAAAACTAGTTTAACTTAGTTTCTGTTTGGTTATGTAAACTGTAAAGCGCCTAGATAGTACATATTCGTTGCACGATTTATACAAAAGCTCGCAGATATCGGGTACATGAATTGTATCATGTTATTGAGAATGAGATATACAATGCTAGCGCGATATGTTGAACAGTTTTTTTTTCGATTAAATGATTGAATCTGTTATTCAAATGCTTATCTATACAGAGCATTGTTGATGTGCTCTAATAACAGATTAATACAGTGACATAATATATTTTAAAAGCAAGAAAGCAATAAGAAAAATAAGAAAACATATTAAATTAAAATTGTGTCACGTTAGTAGGGAATATATTGGCGACTCGACCGTGATATATATTAAAAATATTAAACCAAATTGATATAAAGCATATACTTTTTAGAAACAGATCTTTTATTAAGTAATTGGAAACTGACTGCATTATTCCTGAATGCCGGTCGTGTCTGTCACATTTTAAATATACGCAAATAATATTGATTTGTTGCTGTCAAAATATTGTAACGTGTTCAATGTTATTTCCTATTTACAACTCGTTTTGACCCTCAAATTGTTGCACAAACATAAAACATATTCATTTTATATATACTCTTGAAGAAAGAATCTCTAACAGGAAACATCTGTAAACACAGTCAATGGAAATATATACAATACAGAAACAGGCTACGACGGCCTGTTCCTTTCAGTATCATTTTTGACCACTAAGTGTTCCAATAAATGGGACGCCTTATTTGAATTTAGTGATACTTTTTATATTTGTTTGCGCGTTCTTACCAATTATAGAAGTATCTTAATAAAGGGAATAAGTAAAATATTGACAGTCTGTCTTTTCCGATCAATCATTGAACGTTTAGCTCTTTAAGATCCTAAACCAAGAGCTATAAACCGCGATTTGGATCATTTCAAAATGGCTGTAAACATTTTGCTGAAATTTCACATGTTTATGAACTAGAATGTGATCTACACGTTTGCATATTTGTAATATTCAATTTAGTTTTGAAGTATTTTCGGGGTAAACCTTCACAAAAAAAGAATTTTACCGAATTCGTTCTAATTTAACTACGAAGATTTTAATCTACGACAAAATTGCAATGCAAACACTCTACAAATCTTTAAAATATTTACCTAAGACACTTGAAGCATAAATCAAACAATCCTTTACAACCCACACACATTTTACAAAAATAAATCATTCACTTAACAATATAAGAACTGATATTTGGCAATACTTACCGAGACTTGTTAAAAGATTATAGTTATAAATGGTGTTCCGTTGTGTACAGTGTCGACTGCAATAAAAAAGTATTTTCTCGTATGATTTATTGTCATTGTAAAGAACACAATTATTAAATCAAAAAGTTATGAAGACCTGTACGAGAAATGAATGCACATTACGTGCTTTTGATATTTAGTAGCATATTTCATGCTTTTTGAAAAAAGCGATAATAACGTTCCGATCCCAACAGTGATTTATTGCAATCTTCACTTACAGTATGTGTTTCAATTATAACATAAATAATTAAAAATCCTTCGAATGTTAATTTACGTTATATTAAAGCGTTCTATTATTCTAAGTTAAAGTAATAACTTAAGCCAAATGTTGTCTCACGTGGATAGCTTACATTTCAGGTTTTAAAGAAATGAGCTATGAAAGGGGCGTGCCCTGAGATTACACTCTTACGTAAAAACGTTCATCAATGGACTCAGATTCCAACATAGCCTTGATATTGATAAACCTTCTGACCAAAATGTATTACGACTGAGGCATTCGTGTGGCTCATAGCGGTGATATGGGTTTTCTCAAAAATAACTTGGTCAACTAATGTTTTGAAACACTTGACTGAAAAATTACAACTCGGATTAGACAGTTACACAATAAAAATGTATCGAGTTTCAGCGAGATTGACATACAAATGACGTCTAGAGACATACCAAGGACTTTTAGATTTGAACGTGTGACTTAGCATTTTACGCACATGACCTTCTTTCAACGATAATTATTCGGGATATGCTTAATCAAGATAAGGTAATTGGTGAAGGTTTCTATAGTACTAACACAGTTAATCTGGTGAGCTATGTTTAAATGCAAGTGTAACAGATTCAAAATCCGCCGAACTATTTTCAAGATACCTATTCGTGTCAAAATTTATCACCAATTAGTTATAAATATAGCATTTAGAGTAGGCTGGGGCTTCGCAGTCGATCGCCACTGTCGCCAATGGCGCAAAATGTTTAAAAGTAGCTCCAATTTTTTTTAAAGTGTCGAATAAAAAAAAAATCGGTAAAATCATATCCAAAAATGTACTGCGAGTCGAAAGCACGCGACCGAGCATTAGCGGCCAGCGTCTGTCAGTTGTAAATATTGATTTACGACGATGTAAGCAACCTTCAGGACAGAGTGCAGATAAATCACTAAAGCGTGTCAGTGTTACACTTACAGACGGTGTTTTTACTGCTATTGTCAAGTTTATGGGGGTTATTATTGAATTAACGGCTCCTTTATGACATTGAACAATAAATTTTGTAATCCTGGGATAAACTGTCACAAAGATCAATAATTAAAACGATTATTAGGGACGCTTTTTCTTTATTCAATACCATCGTAACCATGACAAAAACACATGTTAACTTGTTTCAACAGGCATTTTGTGAGCATTTTATGTTTAACAGTTCATTATTATAATGTTCTGGGCACAATATATTTTAATTAAAATACCAACTATTTATGAAATCAAAAGTAGGTATTTCACTCGATGAACTATATTTCGGATATGTTTAAATTCGGACGTATAAAGATAGTGATATTTATGTGTTGATTTGTTGTTGATAGTTTGTAAAAATATGGTTTATGTTATTTCAGACAACACGAATGGACGGTGGCAATTATCCTGGGCCTTTCTGTCAAGAAATAGATGTGAAAAATATTCATTTAATTGAACCTGGAAATCAACCACCACAGCTAGCAGAAAACCTTTTAACAATAGGTGTTATTTTAGAATTTGTGAAATTTGATAATAAACAGATTGAAGTTGATGTATATCATGTCCAAATGACAAAATGTAACTGTTTAACAATTTGAATTGAGATGCTTTATTTTCTGATGTTTTAATTATTTTTCCTTTTAGATGATGTGCATTTGTGTGGTTCTAGGTTTTAATAAATAATTCTAAAACATTTATTCAGCATACTGTTAAAATATTGTTAACATTATTATATTATGTATCAAATTATATATCTAGTGGAAAACATGTTATTTATATAAAATAAATTTTATGAAGACTTATGAAGGTACTTATTGTTATTTATGTATTAACATACTTCTAAAAGTAATAAAACTATAGTCAATGCCATTATTCATTAATGTAGTAAGGTAAGATTGTGCTTATTAATAAAGTCGGAATTACTGGCGGTTTTCACACCGCGATAAAGTGGCGACAACTTTTTAGGGGCCAGTGAAATAGGTGACCTGATAACCTATTTGTGACTCACATGGCCCAGAATCGAATTCAAGTAAGACATTATCGAGATAAAACAAATTGCGGCTCCTTAGTAATAAATAAATCTTCTATTGGAAAAAATAAAGTAAGAGTGTATAACCACTATGTTATTTATTTTTGAGTGATGTCTTGCATTTACATACAATTTGTTTTAATGTTTGCTTTCTTAAAACGGATACAAAATGTGAATTTTGTCTGAACGCAGACAATATGGTTGCATTAGATGTACAACGCTAGTAAACCCTTATAATAACATGCGAAGATTGTACGCCGATGAAGTTCAATAGTTACTCATTGTCTGAAAATAGAACTGTTAAAGTCACCGATAATTATTATTTAGCCGCATACTAATAGGGGCGCATAAGTTGTGTGATGCAATAACGCTCTCGAATTATCCACTTATAATGACGCAGTACACAATGTAACAGTCTGCTTCCCAAAAATGTTTATATCGTACTAGTCAGCAATGCTTACTGCTTTGTCCTCTCGGCAACGAAAAAAAACATTGCACCTTACTAACGCCTTTTAACCTCTAACTAACGCTGTTTATGTTAAATTTATTAGTTGTTGTTTTACCTCACCTGAGCACGGAGTGCTTAATGCACAGTGGTGTAAGGGAACTTGAACGGTGTAAGGATGGTGAAAAACGGTGTGTTCTGAAAGAAACTACCAAACACCAATGTCATATATGGTCATGTTGAAATCTAGTTCAAGAAGGGTCAACAACTATGTCAAATGTAGTGTTCAAAAAAATATATCTCTACCTCAGTATAGCGCTCGTTGGCCATTTTGACCGTATTTTATTTCGAATTTTCCTATAACCTACGCAACGCAATGCATTTTCGCACATTATAATAGAGGTTCTGGAGTTTCATCGTTTGTTCTGTTTGATACATTTTACACAATAGTCATTTGCACGCATACATGTGCGTAAATCACTCAGAAAAATACAACAATATTGCTTAATTAATAAAACTACATTTTGAGTGATTGATCCTACATGAGTTACAATTTTGTATTGTACCCCCATATTATGTTGCATGCAACCAACATTTCAACGTACGGTCTAATTTCCCTTCTTTTTTAAAATAATTTTATTAAACGTATACATGCATCTACTTCATATATTCTTCATATGTTGAAATAAACTTCACCCATGTATTTAGATTTTTTTAATTAATAGTTACTGCCTAAGATCTATAATTGTGGCCAACTTTATCGCAGGATTATGCCGTCTTCTGTATTTATGGAATCGAGTTAAGGTGTTCGTGCAAGTAAACATTATGCCTGAATTTTGCATGAAACAAGTGTATTTACTTCAGTTATTCAATTGTAATATCTCACATTTATATGGAAACAACCATCGTCGGATAACCACGTTCGACCCATTCCGCTACTCGCTGGAGAGTAACGGAATGAATTAGTCGTGGGTATCCGACGATGGGTAACAACATGCGAATTTATAAATTAAGTCATGTAATTCAGCAGAATAATTCATGTACCACTTTTTGTACTTACACATTCTGGTCGACGCGTGAAACACCTCCATATATATGCTACTGGTATATTGAAATACATGTTTACATATGTTTTAGGTTCTTCATAAACTGTTTTGTTCAATATGTTTAACTTTGATAAGCCTTTAAGCATGTTTACGCCCCTTTTTGTATTGTTTGCATGTAATAAGTTCATTACTCTGTAACTACTACCGTTATTCTATTGAAACGTCACCTAATATTACAGGCTGATCTAACAAAGGAAAGCTTCTGTCCCGGATCACAGAGGCCAAAGTCTCTTTAATTATAAATAGAAAATAGACTTTCCATTCAATGAAAGAAAATAGATACATTGATTCTGCTCAATTATTCAACGACAAACACCAAGAAAATATTTAAACACAATTTAATCACTAAAAAGGTGTGGCATTTAAATGTCAAGGCTGGGACGATTTGTATTAACAGATTCCCCCGAGAACGGCGGGAAAAAGCAGTATATAGTGTCGAATCCCTGTGACAAGAAGGGAAGTGTGTTCATGGAAACTATGCCGATAAACATAAGTCTTTGTTCTCCAACACTGGTACAGTACATTACACAGGATCCTGTCGTCGGGAGTTGACCTCTGTACACATTTGACCTAACCGACTGACGGTGCTCCAAACGCTGTGAAATCCCAGCCTTTACGATGTATGTGTCTAAGGGAGGTTGACAAACTCGCCAATACTGAAATTTAACAAAATCTGGCAAGCATCGCATTACAATAAGTAGTATAGGGGGAGGGAGGGTGGTTAAATGTAAAATTCGTAAAGCAGTCACTTACTCGGTTTACTGGTCAGCTCGAAAAGGAATGACTGCGAGGAAAACAAGCGGTTTATATAATTGGACGAGTCTAAGTGATACAATGGACTATAGCATTTCATAAAGAGTGGTTCTTTGAGTTAGAGTGGAAAATAGCCTTTGCGTTGAATATTACTTAATTTAGAATGGAGGTGTTTGATTTTATATTCTAAAGATAATAAATAAATAGTATTTATGATCTTTCTTTTACCTATAGTGCTTAATGTGCAGAGGGCTTATGCGAATCCACAAAAAATATTAAAAAGCAAAAAAACATAGACAAGTCTGCAATGAATCCAAAAGGCAAAGCGTTGTCTGATCGATAGAAATCCAGTGGACACAAACTTAGTAGGTTCATTCAAGTATGCATATTTGGCACCACAGATGTTAGCTTTTACCTGTGTAAAACGTCTAGATAACGGAAGAGTTGAACTGTTGAAAAACTGATAACATGTGTTAGACATTTTTTGTCCATTATCGCTTTTGTTAACAAATATATATTGGCGTTTGTGTGAGATTCAAAAGTATGAATACAAAAATATATAATAAGTGTGCTATAAAACCATCGTGAAAATCTTCCGGAACTTTCCGTTTCATTAAATAGTTTTAAGTAGGTTTAACGTTATTTCAAGTCATTCAATAAGGCAAGTTTCTATTCTCAATTACGCATATATTTTTAATTTTCATTTCATACATTTCAAATACTATATGTATTTGATTTTCAAATCCATCATTTTGAAGTGAGGTTTAAAACAGTTACGCAAATACAAGTATGCCGATTTGAATACTTAAAACGTTGATAAAAACATACTTGTCTTATCGAAATAAAAGATGTCACACGACTGCACTAAATAAACAGACTTGACTTGTCGATATAAAATATGTAGCACGACTGCACTTAATAAAACATGTCGATTAGTTGTGTATCTGGCGTTTCTATCATTAGTCAACAATGTACCTATTAAAGCTCTACAGTCGGTTTGCAGTAACAGCTCGACTAACTATCATATTATTATGATTACTTTCACCATTACTATGCCAGCTGCTAAATATGAACATTTTAAATAGTGCTATTTGAAATATCGTTATCAATAAATCGTCCATGTTTCCTGCTCGTGTTACTCAAAAATATTTTGCTCGTTTGCATAGGAAACCGGACTGAAGTATTCATTAATTGACCTCCACATTGCACGTGACTATAACCTACTATACAAGATAATAGCATGCATGATCTTCCTATAATTCGCATTTATGTAAATTAGAATGTTATTCGTTGAAAGGGATTACAAGCTATGTGTAAACAATCATTTCATGAACGTATTTTGCGACTAGGTTAGCAGGTTGTGTCGACTATTCTCTAACAATTTGGATAATTGCGTAACAACTGCTCAGGTTTTTAAGTGAACGGCGTATTGCTACATAAATGGAACACTCTTGCACATTTTTTAATAATGTCGTTTTTCATCAAGAAAGATTGTGTCTCACTTGTTCGCCCACATATTAAGCTGTCTTATGATATTATTGTATTTGTATCACTGATAGATCTTTAGAACCAAGCTACAACGGAGTAACCTAACTAAATTGTTATTGGAATGGACAAATACGCTTGCTCAATCCACAATACAGGGTGCAGTATCACGTTACTATATGGGGGTTCACAAATGGATGTTAATTGATGTAACCATACCGGTAAGTGGTGCTTTTATTCAAATGACTTTTTAAATCATTTTTCCTGAAGAATTTCAACTAGAGAGTAAAATAGATTTTTATGCGTCTTGAAGCCATGTGAAAAACATCGGATTTACTTTAATTTCATAAGCCTATGTTCTTGGCCAAACATTTGATGTGTAATGAATTTATATACATGGTTATGCTGCAGCAACGTGAAATTTTGGCACAGATTTCAGGCGTTTTCAATTATGTATATTAAAGGGGCCGTCCAACAAATTTTGGCATGTATTGAAGCTTGTCTTTAAATGCTTTAAATGCTTTATATTGATAAATTTAAGCATTTGAACTATAAATCCCCAGTAAAAAAAACAAGAATACAATTTAAAACAAGAGGCCCCAAAGGGCCCTGGGTCGCTCACCTGGGAGACTAAGATGGATCGAAACAAAGATTAAAAATCTTCAGCAAATATTTCAAATTATTGGTATGACAAGACTGACTTTAAAAATAAGGTGTTTCAAAGTATTCACAATAGGCCTATATAGAAAATTACCCCACCCACCCTGGCGGCCATGTTTTTAATAACCAGATTTTTTAAAAATATATATATATATAAGGAAAATGCTTCTTACATACATATAGAGAAAATTGCCCCATCCCCTGGCGGCCATTTTTTTCCACTGATCATTACCATTTTCACACTCATCCGACATATCAATAAGACAAATGTTTTAACCAAGTTTCATGATGATTGGCCAAAAAATGTGACTTTTAGAGTGTTCACATGCTTTTTTAGTATATAAATATAAGGAAAATACCCCCCCCCCCCTCCTTTGGCGGTCATGTTACTAGATATATCAAAACCATTTTTTAACTCAACCGTCGTGAACAGGAAAAAAAATGTTCTGACCAACAAATGTCATGAGGATTGGACAAAAAATGTGTCTTCTAGACTGTTCACATGTTTTCAAAATGTACATATAGAGAAAACTGCCCCAGCCCCTGGTGGCCATGTTTTTTCATTGATCACGACTATTTTCAAACTCAACCAAGATATCCAAAATACTAATATTGTGACCAAGTTTCATGATGATTAGACAAAAAAAGTGACTTCTAGAGTGTTCACAAGCTTTTGTTTACTACATACATATAAGAAAAAAGACCCCCCCCCCCCCCTGGCGGCCATGTTTTTTTACCGATCCAAACCATTTTCGAACTCAACCGTCGTATCCAGGAAACAATTGTTTTGACCAAATTTCATAAAGATCTGGCGAAAAATGTTTCTTCTAGATTGTTCACGTGTTTTTACTATATACATATAGAGAAAACTGCCCCACCCCCCGGCGGCCATGTTTCTCCACTGATCTCGACTATTTTCAAACGTGTCCGATATATTCAGATAACCAATGTTTTGACCACATTTCATGATGATTAGGCAAACAAATGTGACTTCTAGAGTGTTCACAAGCTTGTTTACTATATAAATATAAGGAAAAAGACCCCCCCTGGCAGACATGTTTTTTTACCGATCCAAACCATTTTCGACCTCAGCTGTCGTATCCAGGAAACAAATGTTCTGACCAAATTTCATGGACATTGGGCAAAAAATATGTCTTCTAGACTGTTCACATGTTTTCACTATATACATATAGAGAAAACTGCCCCACCCTCTGGCGGCCATGTTTTTCCACCAAGCATGACCATTTTCAAACTCGTCTGAGATATCTATAAAATCAATGTTTAGTCAAAATTTTATGATGATTAGGGAAAAAATGTGACTTCTAGAGTGTTCACAAGCTTTTTCTACTATATAAATATAAGGAATATTACCCACTCCCGGCGGCCATGTTTTTTTTACCGAACCATTTTCAAACTCAACTGTCATATCCAGTAAATAAATGTTCTGACCAAAATTTCATTAAGATTGGACCAAAAATGTGACTTCTAGACTGTTCACATGTTTTCAATATATACAAAACTGCCCCGCCCCCTGGCGGCCATGTTTTTTACTGATCTAAACCATTTTCAAATCCGTCCGAGATATTAATAAAACCAATGTTTTGACCAAGTTTCATGATGATTGGGCAAATATTGTGACTTCTAGAGTGTTCACAAGGTTTCTCTATAGCCATATAAGGAATACTGCCCCGCCCCCTGGCGGCCATGTTTTTCAACGGCCCAGAACCATTTTTGAATCAACCAACCTATCATTAAGACAAACATTTTGACAAGGTTACATGAAGATTGGGCATCAAATGTGACTTTAACAGTGTTCACAAGGTTTTTCTTTTTTTGACCAAGTGACCTTATTTTTTACCCAGTATGACCCAGTTTCGAACTCGGTCGAGGTATCATTGGGACAAATGTTCTGACCAAGTTTCATGAAGATCTGACGATAAATGTGGCCTTTAGAGTGTTAACAAGGCAACATGTTGACGACGAACGACGGACGACGGACGACGGACAACGGACGACGGACGACGGACAAAAGGCGATCACAAAAGCTCACCATGAGCACATTGTGCTCAGTTGAGCTAAAAAGGGAAAAAAGTAACCCTCAACACATACAGGGTTGATGTATTGTAAAGCTATATAGCAATCCTCGAAATTTCCCAAAATATCGAATCGCGTCGATACGACGCTTTATCTGTTGGACGGCCCCTTTAAATCTTAATATATCGGCAGAAACTGAAAGAAAAACGTATGCACTAAAGATGTTTGCAAACATATTTCACTGACTTGAGCTATTTGCAAATAAACAATGCTCTTAACGGTGTGCTTTCATTTTGAGCAGCCCGTGGATAAACTTCTGAGAACCCCGTTGATTCTGCAACCAGTGTGAGTTATATAATTACTCTTCAATTAATAAAAACAAATGATGCATTTGATAGGGGAAACTGTAGAACGCCCTTATTAATTACAATGGCATAAAATATTGAATTAATCTAATGATATTCGTAGTAGAAGCTGTAGCAACAGAAGCAGCAGTGGCAGAAACAACAACAAAATCATCATTAGCAGTAGCACTAGTAATAATTATAGCTGTCAATCGAGAGGTAGTAGTGGTTGTGGTGGTGGTGGTGGTGATGGTGTCGGCGGTAGTGGTGATGGCGGCGATGGTGAAATCGACGATGGTGGTGGCGGCGGTGGCGGTGGCGGAGGCGGCGGTGGTGGTGGTTGTGATTGTTGCGGCTGCTGTGGTGGTGGTGGTGGTTGTGGCGGTGGCTGTGGTAGTTATGGCGGCGTCGGCGGCGGTGGCGGCAGTTGCGACGGCGGTGGCTGCAGTGGCGGTGGCGGTGGTGATGGCGGCTGCGGCGGCAGCAACAGCAGCAGTAGCAGTAACAGTAGCAGAAGCAGTGGTAGTAATAGTGGTAGTTGTAAATACATTATACAAAAAATGTAATTGCATGTTATGAAATCAAAAGCTTTATACTTTTAATCAAAGCGCTGAATGCGCTGTAGTTGTTCGCTATTGCATAACCTAAGAAGCAACTCTTTTTTTTTTAATATTAAGTTATCGCTTTTTAAATCGCAAATTAAAAATAAACCCAACCCTTTCACATGTATAAAGAGTATGTTTAAACGCAAATGTCGAGATATGTGTGTCCTGTTTAGAATTCTATGGTTGATATGGAAATAACTAAGACACAATTACAACAGGCGCCTACTTAGACTTTCTAAAAGTATAGAAAATATGACAACAATTGTATTAATGAGAACCATTTAATATAAAATAAAATAATTTGCAATCGTTATTTCATGAATATGTCGTTGAAATATCGAATACCCATTACATTACGAATGCAATGTCATGATGGAAATGCCATTTATAACACGTGTGTTTTAGTACCGCATAAACATTGTAAAATATACTATAAGATTATTGTTGAAAATGAATAATTTATTTCATGCTTTCCGGTGGTTTATAAAGAAATATCAGTAAATTAAAACTGATAATTTCACTGTTTCAAACAGTGAAAATAAACAGTGAAAATTATCGATAATTTTCACTGTTTACTGTGAAATGACGACATTTTTTGACAAAATGACGTCATTATCCCAGCGAAATTCTTTAGTTAAACTCTTTAACAATGTATATAAACGGTGGAAAAAGCATAAAGTAAAAAGAAAATTTGTTGAATTCGATGGAATATCAATGTTTATTCACTCGTGATCATAGAAAAAAAATATTCTATGATCACTCGTGAATTAAAATCGATAATCCACCAATTCCAACAAATATCCTCTATATCTGCGAGCAATGCTTTTTACTCAAGAGTAAGGTTTTGATAATTGGTTTTAGCGAGTATAAGGTACAAGTCGGTTGCGGTGATCAATTTTTCACGTCTTTGGTCGTTGCCTGTTGAATAGTTATTTTTTTATAAATTGACAACTGGTAATATACACAAACTGTACATTATACTGTTTTATTGTTATCGCCCGTGCAAATGCTGACGAGTCGGGAATAGTGTAAATTAAACCGACAACTCTACCCCAGCTTATTCCCAAAGATGTTGTCGATTCAAACCACGAACGTTAAACAAATGCAGAGCAACAACCAAAGGCACAAAACCAATCCCAACACAAAAGATGAAGTTATCACAGAAGTTTCATTTGGAGAAACATTTAAAACCAGCAAATGTTATCAACATTCACTGCGATAGCTCTTACATAATACATGCACCTCCTGTGCGAGAATACAGAAGAAATCGCCGTTACATGTTAAGAACATATGAACCTTTTCCAGACATATCAGATTTCACCCCACTGTACTAACCAGGAATAAGTCAAGCATTATCAACGAGGTTAGGCAACAGACACGTGATAGAGATTTTGACTCTCGTCATCGAATAATATTAATCAGCAGTAGTTTTATTTCCTCTCATCTATAAATAGGCTCAGATTCTGAATTACCTGCGCTGCGCGAAAATACCGTGTAACTCTGACGTAGCACAAAGTGGACTATTCTATTCATTCATAAGTAAACTCTCCCGTGACACGTATTATTCGAAAATGGTTCATCGACTTTTTGTATGTATGATTCGTTCAAAATACTTCCATTTAATATGATTTACAAATAATGTGCCAATTTCTGAAATTATATATAGTTGAAGGACTGAAATTTCTGGCATAAGTGATTCAGCAACTCCATACGATTTTGAGAACACGGTGTGAACCTTCGTTATCCTCAAGTGAACAACTAAAAACATTGATATATTATTGTATCGAACATATACTCATACCTAATCTATATATTAATGTTATCTGATGTTCTCGGTGTGCTGCTCGTGTAAGATTATAAAAAAGAACATGCTTTTGAACAGATGTATCTGCCATCAAAAATGTTTGTGCAACGATAATATTTTAATCATGTGCTTCACATAGTAGATTCGTAATATTGTTTAAGAAATCATGTGTGTCTTTACGAACATAAAACCATATACTCATGTTGTATAAAATATATGTAAAAAAACTACCATAAATTGATAAAAAAGTTAAAAACAAAGTTGTACAAATATTATTCTAACAAGCATAGGTTGTTGATTAAACCACAACAACTCAAAAGGGCTACCAAGAGCTACAATTCGCTTGAAAGAAAAAAAACAATGTGTACGGGGCACTATTTAAAGCGAAGACTCAGACATTAACTTTATCGCTCACAAAACGACAGCAATATTCAATGAAAGCGCTGAAGGCACTGCAGTTGTTCGATCTTTGAACGTATTTAATATTACTAACAGTACAGGACACGAAGTTCGACTTTTGAACACAAATGTAATTTACATTTAATTGTCTACAGTGGTGCGATTTTGAAAAAAAAGGAGTAAATTGTCATTGATTTACAATCTTTTATAATTGTATACATGATTCTCACAAACTCCACCTATGATTACAAAGATCCGAAAAAGAAATTCAATGTATATCTAAGTTGGCGCTAAGGGAAAGTATGTGAGTCTAACACAGAGTGAATCACGCCATAATTATAATAATAAATGTATTGGTATCAACGTGAAATGTATTAAATTCCCGATCAAACCACATTAAAAATATCAAATATTTTTGCCTGAAATTAAATGCTTCATTGATATTTTTTTCGTTTATTTTTTATTCATTTTAATGTAATGACATTAACGAGTAACTGCTCTACTCCACCCGTCATAATGTAATGACATTAACGAGTAACTCCTCTACTCCACCCATCCCCAATATTTGTATGAACGCACAATCTACTGCACTGTTTAATTCGTAAATTAACGTATGTTTTCTATAGTTTCTATGGATCAATACTTTCTCATCGTTTTTCATTCATTCCGATTTAAATGTTTCATCCTAAAATACTTAATAAGACGGCCTCCGCAATTGCACGTCTATATTTAGTTACATCACCTGGCCTGTTGCAACACGCTTGCTTTATAGGGGTATTCCACTACGACCCGATTCCCCACGATTTGTCCCGATTTCCAATATTTTGAGGTCGGGGACAATAGTCGCTCAATCGGCGAAGGTCCTAACTCATTCGTAGCTAGTCGTGGGCCGGTCGTAAGTGATTCCTGCAACTCGTGAGCTCCCGAAAAATCGTGGCCAGATTTTAAACGTGTTTAAAATTTGGCCAAGACCTCCAAGACTGAATTTAATCGCAGTTGACTCGTAACAGCGTCGTAATGCGTTCTAGGGGCGTCGTAATGGAATCGCAGGTAATTCGTGACTCAATCAGGAAATCGGTGATCACGTGATCTGTGTACGAATCAGCTACGACTTTGTCAAACTCTCGCGAGTTCACCCCGAGTGAGTTGCGAGCCCGCTCAGATTCTCGCGAATTAGTTACGAAACAGTTACGATTTTTTGAAGAATGGGTGTGGTATATAAGCAGAGCTTATCTGTTGTTTTAGTCATTCAGTTGTTAGGGCTTTGTATGAATAACAGGTAATTTGTTTATAATCAAAAATGGCAAGAAAAGACACGGGCAGGGGGGAAATAATTAAGAATACAACTCGTGGGCTTGTTTTCGTAGTGGAATAGGGCCATTACATGCGTGGAACTTGATAGACGTCAGCAACTATTTCGAACTCTTATAAAAAAAAAACTTTTTTAGATCAGCAAATATTAACGCATGGCTATAAAAAAGCGAAATATACATGTACTGAAATTAAATTGCTAACGCATGATTCTTTATAGGTTGTTGTGTTCACAACTTACTCGCCATAAGGATTCAGTTGCTCACCATTTGCTTCTAATTTTTCATAAGTAACTATTGTTTACAGTTAAAAAGGTGGGATGGTGATACACGACATTGTCTTTAATGATCTGTATAAATTACCGTTTTATATAACGTAAATGGTAAAACTGTAATTATGTGTTAAACAATCTGCGGTAAACGCTTACTTCATTAACCGACGTCAATCAAAAATAATAGTCGCCAGTTAACCCCGTCCTCATAAGCATTCTCGAAACCGTTCGGACGGCGAAAATTACAGTTTGGCGACTAGAATTTCTCAAGACGCAACTTTGTCAGCACACATGACCGTAATGTAACATGCTAAATTTTTCTCGGCTGACCGGGTATTGGCCAACGAAATAATTTGATAAAAAAAGACCAGTGCACGGTGGCGAATGACACATTAATGTGCACTGGTAGACATTTTAACGGCAATTTATGTCTGGCTACCCTTAAAATGACTTAACTCTGCAAAGGGAGTGCTGAAAATTTAAAAAGATCTTCTTCCCGCTCCTCACGCGCTGCGCTGCTTGTATTGCCTCTCTAGACGCCGAAAGCTGTCGAACCGAATCCCAGAACGGTTTCCCCAGCACGTTGTTCGTTCTGGGTACCGCCGTCCTTCGACACTTCCGTTATCTTCATAAGGCCACGCCCTCGAAATCTTGGCCTGTATCTCAGCCAAGATCCGCCACGCCCGTCTTCAAGCCTGCCACCTCCGTTGTCCCCGTCCCTCTTCCGGCGATGTAGTGAAACCACTATCTACCTACGGACAATAACCATTCCGCTTAGCAATCTTTCCAAATGTTGGGAGTCAGCGAAGTCAGCAGGAGAGGACGTCCGGGTCGATGGGTGATGGTACTCGCTTGATTAACAGAGCTGCCCCAGGAAGTTCCCATATCCGACCCTTCTCAGGCGATGTAGTGAAATCATAATCCTCCTACGGACAATTACCATTCCGCTTGGCGATTGTTCGGTGTCTTCAAGAAAATCTTCTGCGCGTGACTCTCCCCCCGATCGCGACGTGCTTGCTCCAGCTGCTTACCGAGCTCTGTTAAACTAATGAATACTATATCATTTATAGAGTTACCTTGATTTTGTTTTCAACTTTAATCGCGAGCTGACAGATTCAACTGCCATTGGCGATTTTGTCGATCGGAAACGCTAAAATATAATATCGTGACTTTGAAATAAAGTTAGAAAAATAGTCTTTAAATAATTTAATTAAACACAAAGATTTAAATTGTTGATGTTGCTTTTTTGTCACTTGTCTGTCCCACATTCACCGCTGAAATTTGTGTTAGTTTAAACCTATTTATTTTAGCTCGATTGCATCGAAAGCCTAAACGCTCTCGAGTCCGTTTCCTGGGCATAGCACCAGTACTTGGTGTCTTTGGGGAAGATCTAAAGAGCGCTCCCACGGTAGGGATCGAACCCGTGACCTCCCGGTCGCTAGGCGGACACCATATCCATTACACCACAGCGACCAGAAAATTTGTGTTATCAATTGCACGTGTATTCAAACCACACGTAAATGTTTATAATTAAACATTATAACACGGGAGATCACAGTATATTTGTCCTCAATTTGCTTATAATGAGTTTATTGTTTCGACTTCAAAATATATGGTATTCAAAAGTTTTTTAAATAGCAAGCAGTGTTTGTACATGCATTTTTTTCGACACATTCAAATCACACTTTTCTAGCCGAGTCATGCCAAAAACAGGACTTATGGCGCGTTGGCTAGCGTAGATAAAGCCCTGTCTGCGCAGTTTCGCAAGGTTTCGTGGTCTCATTATGTATCTGGTGACCTACTGCAAGATGCGTAGGCTGGAGCATAGCGTAACGCTAGCCGCATATGGCATTAGACCCATTTTGCATGACACGGATCTATAAAAAAATGTCATTGTTTCTTCTAAATGGAACATCTGAGCACAGTACTTTTCAATAGGAAATTGAAGTCAAACTGTGTTGTTTTTTTAGCGAAGTGGCAAATTTCGGTAGCATTTTAGTCTTTTAAGAACGACTTCCATACCGACTGTTGAATACGGCAAACATTTGTGGTTAAATAATGAAATGATTTCCGTCTTATCATGGCACTTAATTTTTCGGAAGTTTTTGTTTCTCATCTTTGAAAGCCATTCTGTGTAATCAATGTGTAACGATAGCCCATTGTGTCATCCCCGGATGAGTTAGTAACGAGTCAAAATGTAAAGTACTATTTAAACATATATCACACACAATAATGTCGAAAAAAATCAACCCAAACAGTTACGTTTTTTTTTTATAGTTATAGCGAAAGATTATAGGTTATTTCCGAATGTCACAAATTTTCCCAAATGAACTGCTTTTTAGTTGTTCGCGTAGCGTATAAGGTTACGCTTGTTTAAACTCTCAATTTATAAAACGTTGAACATGAGTTCAACAATAATTTTAGGGATACGATAGACAACGACAAAAATGCTTCATAATCGCTAAAAACGAATATAAAAACAATTAAATATAACAAGAATTATCTTTTTCGTAACCTTGTTCATGCTTCTACAGCGGAATTAAATTTGATATTTCTGGGAAACGTTTTTTTGTTCCCAACAGAATGCGGCGATCTTTTGTATTTACAACGCAATAGTATAAGGTTAAGCTTGTTTATATTCACAGTTCCCAATTTATAAAACGTTCAACATGAGTTCACTAATTACTACTAGGTATACTATAGACACTCTTAAAAATGCTAAAACCGAATATTGAAAAACAAATGAATATTACAAGAAATATCTTTTAAAAAGGTAGTCGGCAAAAATGCTGCCTTTGAAATAAAGTTTGCAATTTACGTTTCTAAATAAATAAATTGAAAACAAAAGTTTTACTACTGTGTTGTTGTTTTTTCACTTGTAAGTCGCATATTCAATGCATAAAATGTGTGTTTTCATCGTCAAACCACACATGAGTGTAAGTAGACAAAAATTAAACTACGGGAGTGAACATCATATGTGTCCTCACATGCCTTATTATGAGTATATTTCTTCACTATCTAAATATATCGTATGTTAATATTTGATTTAAACGCAGTTTTCTTTCGACATATTCAAATCACACTTTGATAGCCGCGTCATGCGAAAATGGATCTAATGCGTTTCGGCCAGCGTATCTTAAACTCAAAATGTGCATTTGCGCAGTCTGATCAGAGGCGATTCTGTTCGCTATAAAATCACTCAATGTGTTATGGTCTCATTATGTATCTCCTGGCCAGACTGAGAGATGCGCAGGCTGAGTGCGCTATATATATGATGGACGCATATCGAATAAGACCCATTTTCGCATGACGCGGGTCATTAAAAATCTCATTGCGAATTGTAATTGCACATATTAGCACAATGCGTTTCGATACAAAATTGAATTAAAAATAGCAAACTTGTAAATAAATCCAGACGTCCAGGAACGATTTCCAGACGTGCTGAACGAGTACGGCAAACATTTGTGGTTGGATAATTAAACGATTTTCCTCTTATCGTGACACTATACTATTTCGGTAATGTTTATTTTCTCATCTCGAAAGTCAATTATATATTCCCCGGACGATTTAGTAAACGAGTACTTACCCTGAAATTCTGCGAGATGGTTTGTAACGCGTAATTGTAACTGGGCCACAATTTGTGTCGTTTGAACATTCAGAGAGTAGTCCGGAATTCCTTACACTGAACAGTGCTACATCCTTTGCGCTGAGCACAGACAAAGTGATGTAGCCAAAGTTCAGATGTTTTATCTCAAATCAGCCTATGAAATATTCGAAAATATTCACGCGTGTCTGCTGGCGTTATGTAAAGGTCATTTAAGGTGAATAGCTGGGTTAAACAGCTACGCCGAAAAAGCGCATTAGTGCTCTATCCTATGTTAAGGTCAGAGTTGCTGACACCGTGTGAACTGCTAGGATAACAAGTAATGCATAAACAACAAAGTACGGGTCAACAGGGCTGCCTTTATGACTACCTAATTCGTGAGTAAAAGGTATTGCTCACATATTTATCTATTATTTATTTTCATGTTCTATTTTTATCTTATTGTATATTTTGAATTTGTATATGGTGCCACTAAATCAAAAGTTGTGTACAGGGAATTTTCATCATGAAATTATATTCTTAGTGAGATATTCGATATTCCAACAATATTCATTTAATATGATGGTGATTGCAAATTGTCTTGATATTCAGTTCTCATTTCCATTTTCATCATACTTGCTATGCTTTCAGAAACTCCAAATAGGGCCATGTTGTTGTTATTTTGTGTAAGTTATCTCTATGAAATAAATAGGATGATAAAAAGTGAACACAAATCTCGACCCGTTATTTATGACACACTCTTTATACATTTGAATGGTGTGTGTTCATTTCAAACTTGCGATTACTTTTGAAAAATGAGTTGCGTCTTAAATTATGAAATAGCGAACAACTTTAGTGCCTTCAGCGCTTTGATTAATTATAATTTTATTTATAAAACAATAATGCAATGGAATTTACATCAATATTAAAATAAAACGTTTTTCTTTTAATATTTATTTTTGCTTGATTTATCCGTTTTTCTTCCTTTCATCTGATAAAGAATCGGCCGTTATTAAGATAGTTAACTAATTGACTCATCTGCGCACGTGCATGTGTGAATTTAAAAGTTAATTTAGAAGTCATGCTGCAGATTTCCCAGCCATATCAGATATCTCCCCCCCCCCCCCCCCCCCCCGCCTGTACTGCAAGAAATCAGTCAAGCGCTATCAACGTGGTTACGCAAGAGACGCATGAAAGTGCATTTCAATCTCGACAGCAGTCGTCTTATTTTCCCTGATGTATAAATAGCCTCAGATTTGGAATGAGCTGTGCTGCGCAAAAATACAACTTCAATCACAGAGCACGTAGTGGACAATATTAAACATTCATAAAGTTACTCTTTCGCGACACGTATAGCTAAAAAATAGTTTTTTTACTTTTTGACGATGCTGGAACAGCTTCGTCTAAGGTTTGATAACCAGTAAAAAAATTCTTTACAATGGCGACCTATGTAAAAGACCGAGCCAGTCCGATTGAGATAACTCGATTTTTCAGTTACTTCCCTTGGCATTCGCCACTGCGTAGGAGATTGCTCGTTGATTTTCATTGATAACATTCTCCTAGCAGACTTGTCTTTCATGTTGATAAAGGTAAATATTAATAGAACAGCATATCCTGGGGAAACAGATTCAATAAGTTTATCAGAACGTCAATTTCAAATTGTAATTTTACATCCATTTTATTTTTATGGACCAATGAAACAACTACAATCCACTCTCGTTATCTCGACATCGGATATCTCGATATTCTCGATATGTCGAAGTAAGCTCAATGTCCCAACGTTTTTCCTTCTTTATCTATATAAATAAACATCGCATATCTCGATTTTCGTTATGTCGAATAATTCGATATGTCGATATAAAATTTTGTCCCGAGTCCCGATTTTACATGTATTTACTGTGGTTTATCTCGAAGTGCGAATAACTGTTCCAGTGTCGGCAAAAGGTGAGAAATTTTGTCTATGATACTTCACCGTCCCGCTTCGCCCGGCTGCTCCCGATACTGTGCGGTAGGAAATTGATCCGTTTATTGCATCAATGATCACACGTGTGTTATTTCGTTAGCCATTAACACTTGAGTAAGGCCTGTCATTTTAACTGTCACTCTGGGGATATTGAGTAATAAAGATAATAAAGACAAGACTCAAAATGGCTTTTAATTTTTATTTGATCATGGACTAATAATCGATTTAACTTTGCATTTCAAACTACAAACTGTACATGTACAGTTCTGTATTCCGGAACGTGATTTACGCATGTTCAGATGGAAAACCCTCGTCTTGATTTGACGTCAATTGCATCAGAACTTTAAATAGCAACATTGCCGGATGTTTATTCGACAGTTTAGAAAAATTATAACCGCATGTGTCCATGCAATTCTGTAATACTTAAAACGTCATTTTAAGCATTTAAATAGCAAAATTAATCGTGCCTCAAAAAAACGCGTATATATCAGGTAGAGAGTATTAAACCACACGGTGACGGCTTTAGTTAGACCACTTAGCAGGTATTTAGATGTTAAAAACAAGGTAAATGTTCGTCTCATTTTTTCTTTGAAAACGCCTTATCGGATATCTCGAACTCTCGTTATCTCGATATTTTTTCTTGTTCCCGCCGACTTCGAGATAACGAGAGTGGACTGTATATATTTTCTCCATTTTGTTTGATATTTGTTCTCGATTTAGTAAATAAATTGCGAATAAAAACATGTAAAATTAACTTTTTACGTGATCACAAAACTAAAGAATGCGAACAATTTCGAACCTGCAAATTGTAAACGCTGCACTGCTATGATATAAAAAGATAAAATAACATGTCTTTGCGTAATTGTCTGTCCCGCTAGCGCAGTGGTAAGGACGATCGCTTTTTCACCTTTACGACACCGGTTCGATTCCCGCTCCCGGCGCAATGTTATATTTTGTCTGTTTTGTGGTCACCATTCCGGACAGGTGTTTTTTCCGGATAATCTCATCCCCCCGCAGCATTTGACCATATAAACAATTAAAAAGTATTTCAGTACAAAACAAATACCTGGAAATTGCAGCTATCATTCAAAATTCGTCCCAACTGTCGTCAATCTAATCTTATTAGGTAGGACTGCTGGACACACTCCGGGTCCCAACATTATGCAGCCTCAGCGCGGAGGTAACTCATTACCTTGAAAAAACACAAATACACACACTGGGTGCGGGAGGCGGAAAACTACAACGGGCGAGGCATGGTCAGGGATGATAACCCGAAAAAGGGTTAGGGTAAGGGTTAGGAATAGGGGTCGGGTTAGGGTTAGGGTTGGGTTTAGGCTAACCCAAACCCTAACCCGACCCCTAACACTAACCCTAACCCTAACCCTCTAACCCCCCCCCCCTTGCGCAATACCATACCATGCCTCGTCCGTTGTAGTTGTCCGCCTCCCCACTGGGTGCAGCCTAGGCGCGTATAGACTCAAACAAGGCAACAAACTCAAGTGCGGGCACAATCATTTAAAATTTACATATTGAATACGATATTCTAACAGAAATTACACAACCACCTAAGTGTACATACCATGTTTGATATTTCGTTCGATCGTTAGATTTCAGCATATACATGTATAAGGTCATTTCGCTATTAGTTAACTTATCCATATGTTCGTGAGCGAACTCGGATAGTCAAGTGCTCATACGATTGAGATCACATGGTCCGGCTATGTGCTCATACCTACTTTCGAGAATCATCATGAAGGTATTGCCATACTTAATGAACAAGAATGTGACCCGCCTCCCAGTTTCGCTCAATGGGTCAAGTTACCCACGGGTACTACTTCCCCGTACCCCTAAACTTTTTTTTGTACCAAAAATGTTTCGTACGCAATTTTTTTTCGTACCAAATTTTTTTTCGTACCCAAAATTTTCGTACCCAAATTTTTTATCGTACCCAAATGTTCGTATCAACAAACACAATTGTGGTGATATAGATAAACTTAAATTGATGTTTTATATCCATCCTCTTCAAAAGCATCGTCACACCAGTACTGCCAGTACTTTGAACATATATATACAATCCATTCACAATTATTTAATTTAACACGATATTTACATTATGTTTCAATTTGTAAATTCTTGCAGTTCAAGAACTGAAACAACGGCGCGAATAATTTCTCGGCGCGTATGCAGGCAGTGATCAGGTGTTGGGTCATCATCAACAGTCTCTATGAATTAACACGTACATCGCAACAGTCACCGTTCTAGCAGGAGTAACAACTCAATACATCAGCTAACCAACAAAATAACAACACATTAGGCAGTGATATCTACACACATAATCAAAAACAAAAATCAAGCTAAAAATCAAACAACTGTTTCCACAATAAAAAATTCAAATTCCCCAGAAGAATTTAATCAATATGAGCATTGATTCTGACACAAACACACAATTAACAGATATAATGCAAATATATGTTTACACAATTCAAGACTATTATAAAACAAATGAGAGTAATCACCGATTAGCTGCATAATTATGTGTACTCATATTAAAGCTTGTCAGAAAATTTCTTTTAATAATGGTAAATTGCGTTTCGATAAGCAGCCTGCAATTCAGGCACTTAGGATGATTTTACTAAAACAGTTGGATAAATAATGATAATTTTCACTTTTCCCAAAATAAGCACTTTATACTTGTTCATCTTAGAATTATTTCCCTTAAAAGGATATGTATGCAACATGTAAGCTGGTATGCTGGGTACAGCTGTGGCTTAAATCATAAACAACAATTTTTTTAAATATAAATCAACTAGATGAATAAAAATCATGCAGTGTTACACGAACACAAATGTTTTCATTATTGCATTCATGCTTTTAATTATAAGCTCATCAAAACCAACACACAATGTACAAAAATTTGAACCGTATGGTAAGGATTTTAATCTATGAAATTGAGGATTGAAAGTTAACAGTACAAGCATTATTATTCTAGAACCTGTCCGAAAGAAAAACCCAACTTTTTAATCATTTTAAAACGTTGAGAAGAAGAAGAAAGATTTTCACAATAATTTATAATAGGGAAAAGAATCCTAGAGGTATGGCCTTTTTTACCCCTGAAACATGATTTGAACAAATTTGGTACAAGACCACCATGAGATATTACATGCCGAATACCAAACCTCTGGGCCTTGCGTTTTAAGAATAGGAGATGTTTGAATGGGACATGTTTACAGTTTTCAAAAAAGGGTGTCGTCAATTAAACAAAACAATGTTTGAATTATATTCAAAAATGAAAAATGATACAGACTCACAATCAGCCTAAAAAAGTGTGATGATTAACATTCTGACCAAGTTCCCCTATGTTTGAGTAAACATGTTGCTTCTACTATGGTAGCAAGTTTTTTCTAAGATTTGACCTGGTGACCTTAGTTATGGATTCATTCGGCCCAGAATTAATTTTTTCAAAGCAAACATAATGACCAAGTTTCGTTGAGTCATAACACTGGCTTAAAAGTCATTGCAATTTCATTCTAACAGTTAACAGATTGAAACTCGGCATAGATATTATAACGATTGAGTCAGGTTTATCTAAGATTTGACATGGTGACCTAGTTTTTGGAAGCACATGATCCAGATTTGAACTCAGTCAGGATATTGTCAAGATAAGCATTCTGAACATGTTTCATCAAGATTGAGTATTATATTTGGAGTTAATAGTGATAACAATGCTTTTCTAAGATTAGACTGGTTACTTAGTTTTTTATACAAGTGACCCACATTTGATATAATGATAATCCTCTTGACAGAGTTTCGTAAATTATGCGTCATATATGTGGTCTCTAGAGTTTTAACAAAGTTTTTCTTAAATTTTACCTGGTGACCTACTTTTTGAACGCTGTGGCTCAGATTACAACTTGGCATATTTAGTGTCAAGATTTACATTCTGATCAAGTTTCAATAAGATTGAGATATACTTGTTGTCTCTAGAGTGATAATAAGGTTTTACTACTATTCCACATGGTGACCTAGTTTTTAGACACACGTGACCCAGCTTGAAACTCATCCTTTAAATGCTCAAGGTAAACATTCTAAGCTTGTTTTATCAAGATTGGATGAACATGTGAACCATTTGCTATCCTCTTATTTGCACATAAGCGTTATAGATATTCATATGCGTATTTAAATTTCCGTGCTTTGGCCATCCAGCATGAAAATCATTTACATTTTTTTACTTTACTTAAAAAAACCATCAGATTATTGTTATTCAAGACACCTCAATATCACAATAAATGCCTAACATGGATGCTATGGTTACTACAACTTACATGTAAATGACAAAACAGTTTAATTTAAAAACCGAAACTACACTCTGATGTATATTATTAACATCTCATTCAAATCATACGAAATGCTGTATTATCGAGCATATTTTGAAGGAAGGGCATGACTGTCCGGTTGAGTATTTTTTAAAGAAGCTAATGCAGATACAGATTATTGATGCTTCACTTTCCATACATAATAACCATTAGGCAGTCGTGTTCAAGCTTTCAATTCACTGTGAAGTCAAAATAATCAACCACAGGTTTCGACTTCAGTGATTCTTTACTCGCGCTACCTTAACAAAGCGTAATCAATCGTCCAAGTAGAGCAGTTGTCACCAAGATTGGACTCAAACACATCAATAGTTCCAATGGCAGACTTGGCAGTGGAAGCTGTGCCGATTTTCTTGATCTTCTTTCCAATGACTTTCAAGCTTTCCGGGTGTTTGGAGGCTGTGGCTCGTTCCCCTGGCAACAGGGTAGACTGCTTTGCAGCCATGTTGTTGATTCTGTAAAATGAAAACAAATGAGCATCGCTCTGTGAAAAGGAAGTTTAATTCATGTGATTAAAGTGTTGATCCAGATT
This sequence comes from Dreissena polymorpha, assembly GCF_020536995.1. Classification (NCBI taxonomy): domain Eukaryota; kingdom Metazoa; phylum Mollusca; class Bivalvia; order Myida; family Dreissenidae; genus Dreissena; species Dreissena polymorpha. Next base: position 38,038,631 of record NC_068367.1, read on the forward strand.
AGCCTGTGTAGTCCGCAAAAGATAACAAGGAACGTCACTTTCTTCTTAACTAGATTTCTCTCAAGCAGAGTCTTCATTAAAACGAAACAGTCAATAAAAGCCGAAAATGCAGTCCCTGGTAAGCCTATAACTTAGCACATGCTAAACTTAGATGACACTTTAAGCACATGTTTAAAACCTTGTTTTCTAAGAGTGTGTTTCAAATATAAGATATTAAGAGAAAAAGGAAAAGCATAATATCAATTTCCTCAATTCATTTTTAATGGTGAGTTTTAAGGCCAGTCTTTTGTGTGTATGTATCCTGTGACGTTTTGGACAAAGTATGACTGGTATATATCAGAGAGGCGGGTAATCACTTGACAAACAAGATGGCGATGTCCATGCCGAGACAGCATTTTTTCTCCGTTTGTGTACCCTTCTTTACTTTAAATACTTGTTAAATTGCTGCTTACTTTCCAGCCGTATCAGCATGAGAGTGATAAGCGTTTATTTATATGGTATGAATATTTGCTCTATATCTCGACTTTACTCGCAGCAAACTTTTTTTTTTTGCTGGTCACAACATTACAGCTGGAATAACTTTGCAAATTTTGAGAGTAAAATGGCATAACTTTGCAAAATGTGAGAGTAAAAAGGTCTAGCTGCTGACCTGAGTGCCTCCTCCTTGTGTGCGTGAGGTACGGTAGGTGGGGCCCAGGGGTGGAGCTCTCTCTGTACCAGGGCTTTCAGGGTAATGGACGGCAACCAGCAACGGTCCCTGCAAAGGAGGTACAAATGCACTAAGGAATGTTACACGCATTTCTTGTTTAAATGACGTCAAGTTAACATTCCAAAAATATGTGTCACAAAATGAGAAGAGTATTCTGGCTTACAATATCACAACGTGAGAATAGTATTCTGGCTTACAATATCACAAAATGATAAGAGCATTCTGGCTTACAATATCGCAAATTGAGAATAGAATTCTGGCTTACAATATCACAAATTGAGAAGAGTATTCTGGCTTACAATATCACAAATTGAGAAAAGCATTCTGGCTTACCTTATCACAAAATGATAAGAGCATTCTGGCCTACAATATCACACATTGGGAAGAGTATTCTAGCTTACAGTATCACAAATTGAGAAGAGCATTCTGGCTTACAATATTACAACGTGAGAAGAGCATTCTGGCTTACAATATCACAAAAATGATAAGAGCATTCTGGCTTACAATATCAAACATTGAGAAGAAAATTCTGGCTTACAATCAAAAATTGAGAAGAGCCTTCAGGCTTACAATATCACAAATTGAGAAGAGCATTCGGGCTTACAGTATCACATAATGAGAAGATAATTTTGGCTTACAATATCACAAATTGAGAAGAGCATTCGGGCTTACAATATCACAACGTGAGAAAAGAATTCTGGCTTACAATATCACAAATTGAGAAAAAAATCTGGCTTACAATATCACAAAATGATAAGAGGGTAGTCTGATGAACTGAAATATTAGGGATACACAGTGTTATGAGTCAGGGGCAGCACTTAATGGGACACTTACTTATTGTCGGTTGCCACAACGTTCTTCTTTGGTTCATAGTCATAGCTCTGTGTCGTGCATCCGTAACTTTGGCCAGCTACTGCACTAGCTTGCGCTGGTTCATGTTCATTCTGGGGAAGGAATGGCTGCGGGAAGGCTGCTTCGACTGAAATGTTCAGGCATAGAGTTAAGTTTATAAATCATTTTGTGTTTGGCTTTTATTATTGAATGCTATATATAGCATCAAAAGCCTAAGGCTTATTGAAAAGCTTCAAAGTCTTATCGGTTGAACAAGTACTTAAGAATGCTCCCTCAGGGGATGGAACCCATGACCTCCTTGTCGCTAGACGACACCTTATCCATTACACCACTGTGACTTATATAGAGTTTTATCCTATTCCAAATACTGTAAAGAAAGAGCTTTGTCATAAACAAAATATATATCGGTAAGTGTGCCTTGTAAAATATCTTGACAAAGTATGGTTAAATTAGATCTTTGTCACAACCGTGACTCATACCCATGCACTGCATTATCAGCTATATCTTAGGACAAATTATACAAAATACGTGTCTAACTCAGGCTTAAAAGTTTATGGCACATTAACATGTCATATTGATGATATATATTTTCAGTTTCAATTCAATCCCCTGCGAAATGCAGGATTCGTTCGAAACACAAACTTATGATGAGAAACCAGCAATCAAACAGACTGAGTGCCTCAATTACGCACATCCCTGGGTTGGGAATGGGACCATGTTGGGGTGGTGGGGGGTATAAAAAAGTCTAAAATGTTATTGAAAATTACAGGTAAATAATGTTTGGGCTATTTCTACCTTTTTATTATTACTGACCTTGTGTGCTGATTGCACTAGCTAAGGCCTATTCAACACTGGCAACAAATGTTGCATCCTTCCTAAAATTACACTCAATTGTATACTATAACGCCAATCACAAAATGTTAACAATTAAATAATAATAATTACTTGGCAATAATCATATTTCAATTACCTCAGTGGTTTTCTTAACACATGAAACTTATAAAACTGTTGGGTAATCACTGCTAAGACCAACCTTGTTTAAGTGACCAATATGTAACTAACAGACGTGTAAAACCAATCCTGAATTGTAAAGTAAGAATTATTAATTTCTGTTTTTAAATGAATAATAATATATAAACAAATGCGGAAACGAATTTTCCACAACACGTGATATTACTCGTTCCTCCTTTTGCATCTGTATGTGCTTGCGTTCAGATCGCCAAAAATTGTTTTCCCATATTTGAAGAATGGGCCGCTTTCCAAAGAATTATGAAAACATAATAAGCATAAAACTTGGTTAGTGTTTACCTTGCAAACTCCTTCAGATAATCACTGTAAGACAGTTTGCCCAGTTTGGATGATAAGTCCGAGTTCTGGATTTCTTTATCGTTGGACACCCCCGGTCTATTCATTACGTTACTCTCCATTCCTAGATGAGCGGAGCGTAATAAGCAGTTGGCATCCAACGATGGGATTTCTTAGGCCATTGCCAAACGTCGATTACTCTCCACCAACTGCATTCCTCGTCCCAATCCAGGCTGCAAGAATTTAAAGTAGAAATTATAAAGTAACATGAGCATCAGATAAATGAACATATCTACAACAATACATTAACTACCATTCATTTTGTAGCACAAACTAAGTTGATAATGATGATTGGCACTGGCAATAGTTCAATTTGAGACCATCGACATTAGCTGATGAATAGATTATCAATTTCATAAATATGAGAAAAAGTTTGTATTCATAATATTTGTATAAATAACTGCCCATTATTTAACAAATATGCATCATAATCTATTACATTTACAAAATGTCCTAATTCAATAAATTTTCAGAGTAAAACATCAAAAGTCTGTTTTGTTTACTCTAAACAAACAACAAAACAGAATAAATTACCTAAACAATTGCAACAAGAACTGTCACTTTCGGTTCTTAAATACCTCACACATGTTTATAAGAAGGCATTGACAGTAAAGTTCTAAGACCTTGTTTTGCCTAAATTTCAAGCATCATTCCTATGAAGTTTCATCTTGATATTATAAGATATGCCCTAAACAAAATTTCAGCATAAACATTTAAAAGGCCATTACCTAGGAAATAATGAAATCAGGAGATCTGTTTTTCAACCGCCCTTCCACTCATTGAGATATACCTACATGTTAAGTTCAAAGCTGAAACTTCTTAGAATTTTAAGTATGTTGTTGAAGTATTAATTCTACATATGTGTAAGCAAGAGTTATGACTTTGCAAACTTCGCATCCTTTAACTATATACCCACCAACAAGTATCAATTTTCAAGTCGATAACTCTCATAGTTGTAAAGATATTCTCTGAACACAATTTTCAATACAGAAATACACAAAGGGCACCAACTCTAAATATATAGAAGCAAGCGTCACAGTAATCGTGCGATGCAAATTAGATCCATTAAGTTTCAAATGTATTCCTTATTTGTATTTGAGATATTCTCCGGAAACAAAAAAAAACACAATTGTATACAGTATCTAAATTTAGACAATGGCCCTCTGCTTTATGTCTTTAAGTAACAGTTAAAACATTTCACTCTCTTTTTGGGAAATCAATTTCACTGATCCAAAACAACACAGCAAATAGGAGCGTCAAGTGAAGTATTAGAGCAGACACGCGGAACTACTTAGAGACGCTTGCAAAAAACAGAAGAGGCAGCTTATCAGAACAGTACTAAAGATCTGTAATCGATCACGAAGAGATTAGAAGGAAAGTTTGCCAAGCCAGAGTGACCAGTAAGGGAGAAAAATGGGGGAGTAATAACAGATGATGAAGGGCAGAATAAGGGGTGGATTAAGAACTTCCAGCAGCTTCTCAAAAGGCCAGCTCCTGCGAACCCACCGGAGATTCCGCCAGCTATAAGCGATCTGCCAATCAAGTGTTGCACTCCCACAAAGGAAGAGATCAGATGCGCCATCAATTAAAACCCGGCAAATCTGCAGGACCTGACAGATCGCAACCCTGTGCATCATTCTGGAACAATCCCTGGAATGGAATTCGCCGTTGTATGTCACTTTCATTGACGTTTAAAAGGAGTCGGCAGCGTTGACCGGGAGTCCCTCTAGAGACATCTAAGACACTACGGAGTGCCAGGAAATACTACCAACATCATCTGGAAATCTTATGAAGGAATGACCTGCAGAATCGTTCATGGCAGACAGCTCAAGGACGCCTTTGCAGTGAGAACCCTTGTGAGGCAAGGCTTCTGACTCTCACCTTTCCTGTCCCTGCTGGCCATAGATTGGGTTATGAAAACATCGACGGAGCAGAAGCAGACTGAAATTCAGTGGACACTCTTGAAACACACGGAAGACTTCGTCTTGCCGATGATCTGGCTCTTCTCTCCCACACACAACGACAGATGCAGGACAAGAAAAACATGGTAGCGGACAACTCAGCTAGACTGGGCCTCACCATCAACAGAGGGAAGAGAATGGTGTTCAGGACCAACGCATCTAACAACACACCCATCACAGTCCAAGGCGAGGCACTGGAGGAAGTGGACAGCTTCACCTATATTGGCAGCATTTTGGACAACCAGGGAGGAATGGATGCAGATGTCGGAAACCGTTCGTTCGTTTGTTTGTTCGTTCGTTTGTCCGTTTGTTTGTTTGTTTTTTGAATTTACATAAATGTATTTATTTATTTGTTTCTTCGTTCGTTGTTTCGTTGGTTCGTTTGTTCGTCCGTCCGCCCAACCGACCGTCGGTCCGTCCCTTCGCCCAACCGTCTGTCCGCAGGTCCGTCCGTTCGCCCACCCGTCCGTTCATCTGTCCTTTTTAAGATTTTTTGTATTGCTATCCTCTCTAAATGATTAGAACTGTGTTCATACATTGTTTTAATACATATACTTCTGTATATCTTGTGGAAATATCGTATCGTCTCTGTGCCAGGTGTGAATTAAAAAGCAAATGATTACAAGATGATTGAGCTGTTAAGGATATTGTATAGGATTAGTGCCGCATTGAGTATACGGTATTTGTGTGTTATGTGTGGTTGAAAATGGAGATGCTTACTATTCAGAGTAAGTTTAAAGAACTTAGTTGTTCAAGAGCATTGTTTCTATATACATGTACTAAATTCATGATTAAAAGCTGAATTTATACCCATCGCCAATAGAATATGTAAAGTTGTATTCCTATTTTTTTACATGTTAAACATGCTATGTCAAAATCACTTTGCACTGAACATAATCGGTCATACGATTTGACATCTGATGGAGAGCTTTACGTCGAAAAAGCTCATGAAAGGGGATCTAATTCGCATAAGGCGTTTTCGAGACTTTTTAGCAGTTGCTTTCCTTGGTGTTACCGATTAAACCCGTTCACGTATCTGAAACTAGTTAAGAATTCGTTTTATGTGCAATTTTAGAAACTGGAATGCGTTTATATGTTCTCAGAAGTCTTGGAAACAACACATAATATTCCAAGACAAACGTTCAGATGGAATAACTTTATCATTTCATTGACTATAGTTATAGCAAAAATCCAGGCCAAGTTATGTTTGTAACGATGTCTGCTCACATAAAGTAGAGTCGGGTTTTGAGAAAACTGGGCATAATGCATGTGCGTAAAGTGTCATCCCGGATTAGCCTGTGCAGTCCGCACAGGCTAATCAGGGACGACACTTTCCGCTTTTATGCCATTGTTTGTTTTAATGAAGTCTCTTCTGAGCAAAAATCCAATTTAGGCGGAAAGAGTCGTCCCTAATTAGCCTGTTCGGACTGCACAGGCTAATCTGACCCGACACTTTACGCACATGCATTATGCCCAGTTTTTCTCATAACACGACCCAGTACATCATGAAATGTTATAACTACACCACGACACTTAAATCAGCTGTCAGTCACATTAAACCCACCTTAAATTCGTTAACAGACGTAAAAAATGGTTTTCGACCGCATAGTCCATTGTGTACCTAATGCCTTTTTAAGCCGAATTGTATTTTATTCTTTTCAATTTGTTTAAGCTGTATATACGGTTTATTGTTTTATAAACAATTAATTTACAAAACGGCAGCATTCTAAAACGGCGAATGCCTAAGCCAGAAATGTTACACAAATAAGTCCTTAATACTATTTTTAAATTATGTGCCTTGCTGTATATCGGAATGGGAACCTGTTGACTTTGAACCAATGTCTTTGTTTGAAATCCATATGAACTTATTACGCCGTCATCTATATTTGAGATTTTCTCTGCTTGTGATCAAACACTAGGACATAAAGAAGAACTCATGGAGACCTAAAACAAGTTGAATTTTATTATTAGAATTGTTAATGTGATAATGTGTATGATATTATTTCTGTTTATTCTATATAATGAAACCCTAACCCTGGGTTATCACGATTCTGAACGATTTATTTCAAACCGTGCTCATATAAGTTCCCATATCTGTAATTAATTAATCGCACAATGCGCAAATTTCACTGACACGTTTATTAAATTCATTTATTCCAATATGTTAAAAAAAGAACAACACACAATCAAACTTACTCGCTTCTATATTTCTCAATCGTTTCATTTCTTACCCCTTAGGGCAACATTGGAAGTATCATCGGCTCTTTTATAAATGTATTTCCCAAAAAGCTTGCAACAGGGATTGACAGCCGTGTCTCTGTAAAACTAGGAATTTCGCGAAATATACATACAATTAAAATTTGAATACTTCGCCGACTACAAAGCGAAGATTGTTCCACGCGAAGTAAAGCATGGAACTAAGTTCCCTTAAAGGGGCCTTTTCACAGATTTTGGCATTTTTTAACTTATTCATTAAATGCTTTATATTGATAATTGTATACATTGGATCGTAAAAGCTCCAGTAAAAAATCAAGAATAAAATTTAAAAAAGGAAAAGAACATTGCCCGGAGCAGGTTTCGAACCAGTGACTTCTGGAGTCCTGCCAGAGTCCTGAAGTAAAAACGCTTTAGCCTACTGAGCTATTCCGCCGAGTACACATCCCTGACGTATTTTATACATTATATAAGCAATCTTCGTAGTTTCACAAAATTTAACGACAAAAACAGAACTCTCCAAATTATTCAATCGTTTCGCGTTGCAACGCTTTATAATTTTTAGGTTTTAAAATCGTCAAAAGATGCATATAATGGCTATATTAGACCATGGTAAATGTTCAGTATTACTGTTTCCTCACAAATATCATAACTAAAACGAAAATTTGCGAATCTGAAACAACTTTTTTCAATTTTGTCAATTTACCAAAGCGTGAAAAGATCCCTTTAACAACCAACAAGTTTACCGAATGTATTTAAGTTGCAATCATGGAGAATACTACATTTAAAAAGAAATATGATTGGCATTTGTACAAAAAGAAGATTGTAGTTCCAAAAGGGAGAATCACGAACGAAAGGGTCGACAAACAACAACGTGGATTGTGGAAATAAACTGCAATAATTTATTACCTACAATAATACAATAAAGGCAAATAAGCAAAAAATCATAGTTAAAAAAATGTACGCTTTGCAAAACCGTCTTCATCGATTAGGTACGTTTTTCAGGAAAAGAGACGTTTTGCATGTGTTGAATCAGAAGTCTGTGTTCTATAGCGTCAATCGACAAGTAATTTACGTATCTCATCCAACTTACTTTGGTTTTTGTCATTGCCTACGTTGATCGAAGCGACAGATTGCATCGTCTTTCTTTTCAATACTAAGGTTTTTACCATTCTATCCCTTAGTTTGGGCGTTTTTCTACGGCAACAGCCGTGGCACATATGGTTATTTTTCTATCCGTTTTTTTTTTGTTATAGACCACTGCCTTGACCAATCGCCTCGTTTTTTATTGTTTTCTTTTTTATCTCTTGTTCCTGGCGTTTGAACAGGTCAATAGCCAGCATGCACTGCCTCGATTTTCTTTTCTTTGCTTTGTTTTTTGACAACTTTCTACGTCAATACGAACGACCCATTGACTCGTTCTTTTTTTATCCTATATTCTTAGCAATTGTCAACGTCACTAACCGCAACACACGGCCTCGACGTATTTTTTTTTTTTTAAGTTTTCTTTTTTGTTTTTGGACGTCAATGATCCACGGCCGTTTATAATGGACGCAGCCTCTTTTAGAGATGCATTCATTAACGATCCAATGCTTCTTCTGAGTTTGCGCTCAAGAACAAGTGTTTCTACAATACACGGATAATTCTACAGGTGGAGTAGGTTTTATATGTTGTTTTTGTCAATACATTTCCCTTTTGAAAACATCGGGCAATCTGGTGCTATTCACGGATGATCAATTCGTCTGCAAATGTACAGAAGCATACATTTACAACACATTTGAAAACATGAGTACCATAATAATCGATAATTGTTTTGGCTCTGCGACGAGCGACCTTCCACCCAATTCAATCGCTAACGACATCAAACGATTGCTTTCAACATGAGCGAGTTGCTGCATTCACAAAAACATTGCTTACTTGTTGATCTATTAGATAATTTTGTATTCCTCCAAGAGAGATGGAGCCAGTGCCAGTGAGGGGGCGCCAAAAACAGGAGGTGGAGCTAATTCACGATATATGATCGAATAGTCGTTTAACAATAATACCATCACTTGCAATACATTTTATAAATAATGTCTAATTTTTATACGATTCATTTTTTGTTTTCAACGTTAATATTTAAACCCAAATTTATACAAAACATACACCCGTTCTATGGAAAAATACTATGTAAATATTTAAAAATATAAGAAACGTCAGCAACCGAAATAAAACACAACGTACGTTATATATACACGATATGTTATACAAAATAAATAAAGTAACTAAAAACACAACATTTTCAAATAGTTCATGTACAACAAATATATTTACACAGTAAAATAATTCACGAAAAACTATGGTACATCTGCTCGCAACGATGTGTTTTGTCCCTAAATGCGAATACTTAATTCCCTAAATGGCACGATTCAACAAATCTTTGTAAGGCTAAAATATGTTGTTTGCTTCCATTAGCATTACACAAAAATAAGGATAGGTCGGTCGTTTTTCGTTCATCTTTTTTTATTCGTCGAATCATGCATGCCTTTGAGTGAATTAGCATTTGGATTAGGGGACAAAACTTTTCGTTTCAAGCAAAAGTAAAATATATCCTCGTGAATTATCTTATTGTATAAACAAATATGTTGAACATGAACTATTTTGAGAACATTTGGTCTTATGTTATTTTATTTATTGAGTACTACATTTGTTAGATATATCACAAAAACTGTTTTAGCAAGGTTGGGACTTATTAACAGAGTTGGTTTCTATTATATTCAAATAATTACATTTTGTATTTTATAGAACATGTGCATTTTCTGTATACATTTGGGTTTACGCTTTTACGTTGAAAAGCAAATCATACAAAAAAGAAAATCATCTATCAAATTAAAGTCATGCAATGATATAACTCCTTACAACTGTTTAATTTCTACATCGTTCATTGGCTCCAACTCCTATTCTTAGCGCAACCTCATTCGCATTTGCTCTATCTCTATAAGAATAATGCAGAAAATATCTATTACATCAACAGAAATCCAATGTGTTTGTAAATGCAGCAACTTGTATATGTTTAAAGCAATCGTTTGATATCATAAGCTATTTAATTTGGTGTAGATTAGCTCGTCACACAGGCGAAAAACGACTATTTGCTTTCAAAAACTCCTTTATTTCACACCTTATAAAGGTCCTCACATTTCCAAATGGGTTGAGATTGCATATTTTTTAAATGTTGGTCGATAAAATAATCTGTGACGAATTGCACAAGATTTTCTGATATTTAAACTAATGGGAAATATAATGAAAACAAACATATAAAACCTACTCATCCATTTGCCTTTTCCGTGTATTTTCAAAACATTCGTCTCTAGCGCCGCCTCGGAAGTAGTTTTGCCTCGCTGATTATTGCATCTGAAAAATAGTTTGCGCCAGTGATAAACGGCCATCAGAACACACGACATCGTTTTTTTTTCGTTTCTATCTTTTTTTGGCCCATTGTATACGTCAATAACTGCGACAAACGACATCTGTCATCTATTTTTACATCTCTATACTTTGTTCATGGCCATTTTCTACGTTTACAATTGCACACGTTTTTTTCTTCTTTTCTATCTTTTTGCCATTATTCACGTCAATAGCCGCGAAACATGGCCTTTTTTTCTTTTCTTTTTATACTTTTGTCTATGTTGATGTCGGCTTACGCGAAGACAATGCATTACCCTCCGCGACATCCATCTATGCATAGGCCCATCAACATTACCTTAATGTCGACGGGCAAACTTTGTGCGCGTGCGATTTGTTTGGCGGCCTCGCTCTGGTGTGCCACGCTCAATTACGTCACTTCCGTTTGCGGTGTCTTCATTTTCGCTCGCTTCGTCGTCTGCTTCGTAGGTTAGATTTCGAGCATGTAATCTGCAAAAAAATAACAATGAGCATTGAATATTTAAGAAAAAGTATATAATAAAGTAACGTTTTAGTGTTATAACACATGAACAATAATGTGATTACATCGTCATCATGATCATCATCATCATCAGCAGCAGCATCAACATCATCAACATAATCATCATCATAACTAGCAACAACAACAGCTTCATCATCATCTCATAAGCAGGAGAAACTGTGCCAGTTGTACTTAGTGTATATTTGTTTAATAAAAGACATGAAAATATGCCATTAAAGAGTCCGAAGCAAGCATGTTAAACTTACCTAGCCTCCGCGCGCGTTTCACGTGTCTGGTTCCGGATACGGGCCCTCACCACCTCTGGCACAACCCTGGTGGCTAGTAAAACCCGTGCAGATTCGCGAACTAAAAACGAAGTCGAGTGTTTAAGTACAATAACGAGGCCGATGGCAATTTATCATGTACGAGATTTTCTGACGTGGCTTGGATACAAGATTTATTTTTTCGGGCGGCGAAATAGTTACCCATTCCCAGACGTTAAAACACATAAAACTGCACAACGTTTCTTCAGATGTGTTTTTTTGTGCAGCCATATTACTACGTATGTTTAATTGTTTTTTATTGTATGAGGCAAATACAAATAACTTCTGATTATGATAGTTTTCTTAGAAAAAGGTTTTTGCATTGTTACAAACGAAATTTTTCTCTTACATGATATTGTATGTTTAAAGACAGAAATTGCTCCAATGAATAATGAAAATGAATCCTTAGAAAATTCCTTTTCTGAATCTATATTTTCATAAAGCAAAACAATAAAACAATGATGCAAATAATTATATAATTTAAAGTGGCCTTTTCACAGATATTGGCATATTTTGAAGTTTGTCATTAAATGCTTTATATTTATAAATGTAAACATTGGATCTTAAAAGCTCCAGTAAAAAATCAAGAATAAAATTTAAAAAAGGAAAAAAAAGTAGCCGGTATCAGGGCTCGAACCAGTGACCCCCGAAGCTCTGGAGTTAGTCTGAAGTAAAAACGCATTAGCCCTCTCGGCTATTCCGCCGGGTATACACAGTATAAATATTTTATACGTTATATAAGCAATCTTCGTAGTTTCGTAAATTTAACCGACAACAACAGAACTCTCCAAATTATTCAATCGTTTCGCGTTGCAACGCTTTATAATTTTTAGGTTTTCAAATCGTCAAAAGATACATATAATGGCTATATTGGACTATGGTAAATGTTCAGTAATACTGTTACCTCACAAATATCGTAACTAAAACGAAAATTTGCGAATCTGAAAAAACTTTTTTCAATTTTGTCAATTTACCAAACCGTGAAAAGATCCCTTTAAGAGCATGGGTTCGAATTTACAACAACAACAACAGCAACAAGCCCAAGCGTAAACATATAAAGGTGTACTGATATTGGTACATCAGTGAAAATAAAAGGACACATTCCAGTTTCCTGACGGCAATGTTTTACAACGGACAGAAACCATTTGTGAACTCGGCCGGGATACAATTTTACGAAACAATTCTGACCATGATGATGAAGATAGGACTTAACTAATGTTTTTAAGGTGTTAACAAGGCTTCACTATAACTAAATTACGACAAATGTTTTGCCCCCTGGCGGTCTTGTTTTTTGACGAACCACAGCTGAGACATGTTTGGAAAAAGTTCTGAACGAGAGTAATTCAGATTGGACCATACAATTGACTTGAGAGTGTAGACAAGCTTTGTCTTTACTTTGACTAATGACCTCGTTTTTAACAAATTTTCTGATCAAGATTCATGAAGCTTTAACAATGAATGTTGACGACGGACGACGCATGACGCACGACCAACGACTTAAAATAATTAACCACTATCACATTTAATTCCTATACATAACCAACGGAATAAATTGATAAATGTACCGAATTCTCGATTCGGCCCAACGCCCGCGACAGAGTTTCCGGTGATTGCGTCTGAGTGATTCTTGGAATGCAGGCTTTCACGTTACATTGATGAACTTCCGGCTCTGTCAAGTTCAGGACGCCAGTATGGTCTGCGCCCAGCATTCTTAAATCATATGAACGTCAGGGCACGTGATTATGAAACTTATAATATAAACACCTGAAAGCAACTTTTAAAAGAGTGATAAGTGCCGTCCTACATTAGCCTGTGCGGACTGCTAATCAAGTCTCAGCGGTAATTGCCTTCCTACATTAGCCTGTGCGGACTGCTAATCAAGTCTCAGCGGTAAGTGCCGTCCTACATTAGCCTGTGCGGACTGCTAATCAAGTCGCAGCGGTAAGTGCCTTCCTACATTAGCCTGTGCGGACTGCTAGCGGTAAGCGCCTTCCTACATTAGCCTTTGCGGACTGCTAATCAAGTCTCAGCGGTAAGCGCCTTCCTACATTAGCCTGTGCGGACTGCTAGCGGTAAGTGCCGTCATACATTAGCCTGTGCGTACTGCTAATCAAGTCTCAGTGGTAAGTGCCGTCCTACATTAGCCTGTGCGTACTGCTAATCAAGTATCAGCGGTAAGTGCCGTCCTACATTAGCCTGTGCGGACTGCTAATCAAGTCAAGGTGATAAGTGTCGTCCTACATTAGCCTGTGCGTACTGCTAATCAAGTCTCAGTGATAAGTGCCGTCCTACATTAGCCTGTGCGTACTGCTAATCAAGTATCAGCGATAAGTGCCGTCCTACATTAGCCTGTGCGGACTGCTAATCAAGTCTCAGTGATAAGTGCCGTCCTACGTTAACCTGTGCGGACTGCTAATCAAGTCTCAGCGGTAAGCGCCTTCCTACATTAGCCTGTGCGTACTGCTAATCAAGTATCAGCGGTAAGTGCCGTCCTACATTAGCCTGTGCGTACTGCTAATCAAGTCTCAGCGGTAAGTGCCGTCCTACATTAGCCTGTGCGTACTGTTAATCAAGTCTCAGCGGTAAGTGCCGTCCTACATTAGCCTGTGCGTACTGCTAATCAAGTCTCAGTGATAAGTGCCGCCCTACATTAGCCTGTGCGGACTGCTAATCAAGTCTCAGCGGTAAGTGCCTTCCTACATTAGCCTGTGCGGACTGCTAGCGGTAAATGCCTTCCTACATAAGCCTGTGCGTACTGCTAATCAAGTCTCAGCGGTAAGCGCCTTCCTACATAAGCCTGTGCGTACTGCTAATCAAGTCTCAGCGGTAAGTGCCGTCATACATTAGCCTGTGCGGACTGCTAATCAAGTCTCAGCGGTAAGTGCCTTCCTACATTAGCCTGTGCGGACTGCTAATCAAGTCTCAGCGGTAAGTGCCATCCTACATTAGCCTGTGCGGACTGCTAATCAAGTCTCAGCGGTAAGTGCCTTCCTACATTAGCCTGTGCGGACTGCTAGCGGTAATTGCCTTCCTACATTAGCCTGTGCGTACTGCTAATCAAGTCTCAGCGGTAAGTGCCGTCCTACATTAGCCTGTGCGTACTGTTAATCAAGTCTCAGCGGTAAGCGCCTTCCTACATTAGCCTGTGCGGACTGCTAATCAAGTCTCAGCGGTAAGTGCCGTCCTACATTAGCCTGTGCGGACTGCTAATCAAGTCTCAGCGGTAAGTGCCGTCCTACATTAGCCTGTGCGGACTGCTAATCAAGTCTCAGCGGTAAGTGCCTTCCTACATTAGCCTGTGCGGACTGCTAATCAAGTCTCAGCGGTAAGTGCCGTCCTACATTAGCCTGTGCGTACTGTTAATCAAGTCTCAGTGATAAATGCCTTCCTACATTAGCCTGTGCGGACTGCTAATCAAGTCTCAGCGGTAAGCGCCTTCCTACATTAGCCTGTGCGGACTGCTAGCGGTAATTGCTTTCCTACATAAGCCTGTGCGTACTGCTAATCAAGTCTCAGCGGTAAGTGCCTTCCTACATAAGCCTATGCGGACTGCTAGCGGTAATTGTCTCCCTACATGAGCCTGTGCGGACTGCTAGCGGTAAGCGCCTTCCTACATTAGCCTGTGCGTACTGCTTATCAAGTCTCAGCGGTAATTGCCTTCCTACATAAGCCTGTGCGGACTGCTAGTGGTAAGTGCCGTCCTACATTAGCCTGTGCGTACTGCTAATCAAGTATCAGCGGTAAGCGCCATCCTGCATAAGCCTGTGCGTACTGCTAATCAAGTCTCAGCGGTAAGTGCCTTCCTACATTAGCCTGTGCGGACTGCTAGCGGTAAGTGCCGCCCTACATTAGCCTGTGCGGACTGCTAATCAACTCTCAGCGGTAAGTGCCGTCCTACATTAGCCTGTGCGGTCTGCTAATCTGGACATCACTTGATACACGTGTGTTAAGCCCCGTGCATTTAGCCATGTTTGTTCAAAAGGGTTTCTTATTTACAAATCTTGGAAATGCATACAATACATTAAGCATAAACGAATTATACAGCGGATGTGACTGCTTTTGAACAGTCACTGCATACATTTGTGGTTTAAACCGATTGATGACTTCACGCAATACTTGGCCCAGAATTATCACAAAACGCAAACGCGTAAACGAAAATCAACCTGATTATAGATCAATTTAAATTAAAGACTTTTATAAGATTGTAATCATATTTATCTAATTACGTTGGATTCCATATAATAACCGAGTGTAAAGAAAGTCAAACATTAATCGTTACATATTGATTATGTTTTTCATTGAGTCGATGTTGTCTGTCTGTCTGCCTGCCTGCCTGATTGACTGGTTGCCTGCCTGATTGACTGCCTGCCTGTCTGTCTGTCTGTCTGTCTGTCTGTCTGTCTGTCTGTCTGTCTGTCTGTCTGTCTGTCTGTCTGTCTGTCTGTCTGTCTGTCTGTCTGTCTGTCTGTCTGTCTGTCTGTCTGTCTGTCTGTCTGTCTGTCTGTCTGTCTGTCTGTCTGTCTGTCTGTCTGTCTGTCTGTTTGTCTGTCTGTCTGTCTGTGTGTCTGTCTGTCTGTCTGTCTGTCTGTCTGTCTGTTTGTCTGTCTGTCTGTCTGTCTGTCTGTCTGTCTGTCTGCCTGCCTGCCTGCCTGATTGACTGACTGCCTGCCTGATTGACTGACTGACTGCCTGCCTACCTGCCTGACTGACTGCTTGTCTGCCTGTCTACCTGCCGGTCAGTCGGTCCTGAAAATTAGCAATCGATAATAGTAGGGTTATTTATATTCATTTTATTAACATACATTATTAACTGCAGAATTGTTTCAGTCAACAAATTTTCCCTCAATGCCCTTGTGTGATATATTATGAATCAATATGTATCAGTAACACAGTAAAACCGTAAATTATTGCGATGAACACCATGTTTATTATAACGGTCTTAAAACATTTTCCCCTTTGGGTAGAATTAAAACCTTTACACAAATTATCCTTATCTAGAACTCTTCCCAATATTCTCAAATATTTTAGCTGAATTTAAACGTTTTGCCTTTAAGGACTTTCTGGTGATATTATGCTTAATGCAAGTGCGTAAAGTGTCTTCCCAGATTAGTTTGTGTTGTCCGCACAGGCTTATCAGGGACGACACCTTTCGCTTTTTCGGAAGATTTCGTTTAAAGGAACCCCCTTCTGAACGCAAATACAGTCTTAGCGGAAAGTGTCGTCCTTTATTAGCCTGTGCGGTTTGCCAGAGCGAAATGATTAAATATGTTATTGACGTGGAGCCTCGTGTTAACAACTAAATAAAGAACTAAGAACTTTTCTGCGATGTTTTGTTTATAAAATATTATGCGACAGAAGATAATGAAAAAGTCCAAATGACGTCATTAGATACAGTACAGTATAATCCTATGATTACCTTATTGCTGGAGAATGAATGGTGATCGGTAAGAGAACTTCGTTCCACGGCTTCTCACTAACCCCACACAATGTGATACAGGACAACAAACGTATGTTTATTCACTTAACCAATATAAAAGGGGCCTTTCCACGTTTTGGAAAATTGACAAAATAAAAAAAAATGTTTCAGATTCGCAAATTCTCGTTGTAGTTATGATATTTGTGATGAAACAATAATACCGAACAATTACCATGCTGCATAATAACCATTATAGGATTTTTTGACGATTTAAAAACCTGAAAATTATAACGCGTTGCAACGCGAAACGATTGAATAATTTGGAGAGTGCTGTTGTTGTCGTTATATTTTGTGACACTTCGATATTGGCTTGTATAAAATATAAAATACATCAATCATGCTATGAGCACTGATGGCCTAGTGGTCTAAGCGTTAGTCTTTTACTAAGGGGCCAGTGGTTCAAGCCAAATTGAGGGTTACTTTTTTCTTTCTTGAAATGTATTCTTGTTGTTTTTTTAACTGGAGCTTTTAGGAAACAAATGTTTAGATTTATCAATGTAAAGCATTTAAATACAATCTTCAATACATGCCACAATTTGTGAGCAGGGCCCGTTAAGCTCAATTGGTCGTTATCGGCTCAGGTACTACTAAAAGTGATCGGGGACAGATAAACAATGACTGAGATCAACAATATACATGAAATCATCTCTGTGTGTATATTATATGATAAACATTCAGGGTATACATTTGCTTTTCAAACGATATTAAAACCATTTCATGGCTTCGTGCTTATTATTCAGAATACTAATCATTTACCTTAACAGTATGGTTAGTGTCGAAATTATTAAGAAACACGTTATCTGACTGTTATAATGTATACCATTAAATGCATCAAAACATACCCGTGGATTAATAAGTTCATATTCCTGTTGCCACTGTTATTTGTGTATAATATCCCAATTTAAAAACATGACATTAGCCTAGATCTGGGAAAACTATGTTTGATGCATGTGCGTAAAGTGCCGTCACTAGCTAATCTGGAAATACACTTTTCGCTGTAATGGTATTTTTCGTTTAAACGAAGTCTCTTCTTAAATCAATCTGGTTTAGGCGGAAAGTGTCGTACCAGATTGGCCTGTGCACACATACAAAGATTTAGCTCAGTTGTCACAGAACGATGTTTAAATAAATACGTACTAAGCATGTCAATATAGGTTTTTGTTCAATATTTTATCATCGTATCAAGTTTTTATTAACGCAGACTTCTCAAAACATATTGCTGTCTGTATTATCCGGAAACCACCTTCGTCAATTTTGAAGCGGTTTTAATTATTTATATTTTTTTTTGGACGGCGGCTTCATGATACACATTTTGCAAGAAGGTAATAGATAATATCTTATCAGAAGGCAAAGCTATTGTCTGTGAGAAAATCTCTGGACGACAATTGTTGGAACACGATGTAACATCAAAAACTACGTATAGTTTAGTAAACACTTGTTCAAAGTCAAGAACCTCGTGGAAACCTTTCGCTACGCACTTGGAAAGCTGGGTTTTATGCATTCGCGTAAAATGTCGCTCAGGTTAGCCTGTGTCACATGCTTATCAGTGACGCTTTTATTAAATATTGCATTTACAGATCGTGGATTCTAAAAGACATTTTTATGTAGGCGGAAAGTGTTTTCCCTGACAAGAATGTGCGGATTGCGCAATCTAATCTGGGACGATAATTAACCTACATGCATGAAGCCCGAGTTTTCCCGAACGAGGCTCCATACTGTATTTTTACACGGAACATATCACCAAAGTATTAATAACATGCATGTGAGCAATTATCTATGGCATACACGCATATAAACAATTAATACAATCGCGTGTATAATAATCAACGATAAATCATCCTCATTTTCCCGTAATAACACTTGTTTCGGTCTCCGAAAATACCAAATATGGCTAACGCAGTTTCAAAAGAACACAGACGATAAGGGAAAATGAAATGCAACTTCTACGTCTTATGAGTATTCTTTAAACGACATCTTATTTTCGTGGATTGCGATATTTCGTATCACACTCGAGGCTCCACCTCTCGTGAGATACATCATCACACAAACCACTCGACTGATACAAACACTTGGAACAATTGACAAGCGTAATATTTCTTTTATGCCTGTGCGTATGTATTAAGCCCAGTATAATAATAATAATAATAATAAAATCTTTATTTAAAGAAGATAGACTTGTTAAGAAATACATCAGATGAAATTACATAATATGCAATTTATATAATACATTTCTTATTTTCAACAAGGTCTTCTAACAAGATACAATTTACAACAAATACATCATATTTCATCTTGAGCAATAAGAACAAAACATAAAGAATCATATATGCATGCACATATAATGATATATATTATAATTTAAAACAAATGACAGACATAAAACTACAATAACCATCTATGCAAGAACAGTATTTAAACATTAAACTAATGTTATTTACTAAAACAACATGAAGCATGTTCAGTTTATTTCATAAAGTGTGGAAGAAAGATAAGCTTTTAATTTTTTCTTAAATGTAATTAAATTGTTTGTTTGACGTATATATTGGGGTAACGAATTCCAAATTGTTTTGCTAGAAAATTCAAACGATTGTTAAAAATAGTTTGTTTTGGGTATTCGCACTAGCTTTAAATCCCCCTTTTCGCAAGATCGCAAGTTATAGTGATTATTTTGTGAAGGTGTCAAAAGGTCACGTATGTATGTTGGGGTTTGATTGTGAAATGCTTTAAATACAATAACTGACGTGAAATAGTGATTACGCTGTTCGAAAGTCAACCATTTTAGATCTTTAAATAGTGTTTTTGAATTAGTGTTGTACTTTTTATTTAAAATATGTGCACCACAACGCTTTTGTATTTTGACTATTCTATTAATTTCCGTTTTGGCCGCTGAACTCCAGGTAACGCATGCGTAGTCGGATATAGGTGAGATATAACCATTAGAGAAGAGCTTACGCATTTCAAGGGTTAGATATGGTTTTATTTTTTGCAAAAGAAACATTCGTGATGACATTTTTGAACAAACGCTGTTAATGTGTAGTTTCCAAGATAGAGTATTGTCAATATAAAGGCCAAGAAGTTTTTGACAATTTACTGTTTTGATCACCGTATCTGAAATTTTAAGTTTTAGATCTGTTATATTTTGAGCTTTCCGTTTTGACCCTAATACCATACAAGTAGTTTTTAGTGGATTAATAATCATGTTATTAGTTTGGCACCAATCATTTACAATTGAAAGATTTGTTTGTAGCTTATTTTGAAGTGTTTGAATATTTGTTCCCACAGTGTGCAATGTTGTATCATCAGCATACATTGCAGAATCACATGTAAGATCTAGCGAAAGATCATTAACGTAAATAAGAAATAGAAGAGGTCCTAAAATAGATCCTTGGGGAACACCAGCAATGATGCTTTTACAAGTAGAGGTAGTGTTTTCTGCTTTGATAAACTGAAATCGATTGCGTAGATATGAAGAAAATAGGTCGCATGACCTATCATTAAAATGATAAAGTTTTAATTTGTGTAAAAGAACCCTATGGTCCACAAGATCAAATGCTTTTTTAAAATCCAAGAAAATTGTACCTACCAGATTTGCATTGTCAATTTGTTTAAGCCATGAATCAACTATATTAATCAATGCTGTTTGACAAGAATGATATTTGCGAAATCCCGACTGAGTTTTGTTTAATAGACCTGTACATTCTAGATATATATGCAATTGTTTAGCTATATGCTGTTCAAATATTTTAGATATAGTAGGTAAAATTGATATTGGTCTATAATTATTGGGATCTTCTACCGATCCACCCTTGTATAAAGGTATTACGTTTGCAATTTTAAGCATGTCGGGAAAGGTCCCATGTGATATACAGTTATTTATAAGAGCAGTGATTGGTTGTATAATGAATTCTTTGCAAAGTTTAATAATGCTGGGCCCTATACCATCAGCCCCAGCAGATTTGTTTGAATGAAGTTGATTAATTAAAGTACTAACTTCTGATGTAGTATTAAACTGAACAGAGAAATGCTTAGATTCTAGCTTAGCATCTAGATATGTTTTCAATGAGTGGAAATCGTGTTCAGCAAATTTAGTCTTTTTAATAAGTTTCGAGATGTCAACAAAGTGGTTATTAAGTGCATTAGCTACATTTGTTTTACCAGATATTATCTGATCATCCTTCCTTATCACATTTGGCAAAATAGAGGATTCTGTGTGTTCATTTGATGCTAATTTAATAGTTTTCCAGAGCGATTTCGCACTTGTTTTGTTTTGTACCGCATTCGAAAAATATTCTTTTTTTGCCATTTTGATTGCACTGTTACATTTATTACGCCACAACTTATATTGTGGCCAATTAGATTCACGTTTATATTTATCCCTTAAAGACCTTGCTTGTTTTACGTTTTCGTTGTACCAACCAGGTTGTTGTAATCTCTTCACTTTTTTATATTTGATAGGGGCATTCTTATTAAGGACTGAGTTTAATATTGTATAAAATACTTCAAATGCCTCATTAGCATCCTCTATTGTTTCAACCATATCAAAATTAGCATTTGCTAAGTCATTTTGAAAATTGATTACATTAAATTTGTTAAAACATCTGTACTTAATAATTTTATGATCATCTGTTTTAACAATTTTACCTTTGACGCTTAATGTAAAAACTACTGGGTAATGGTCACTTATGCCTATTTTTGGTATGATTACCTCAGAAATGTTGTCATATTATGAATACAAATGGTCTAATATTGATGATGAACGTTCCGTAACCCTTGTTGGAAAAGACACGTGTTGTTTTAAATTAAAATCAGTGATAAGTTTTTCCCATTTCTTATTGTTAAATATGTTTTGGCTTAAACAGTGAAAATTAAAATCCCCGGTTGAATACATATTACAATCTTCCATGTCTGCCTTATATATCTGTAATTCAAATGAGTCAATCCAAGATTGAGGGCTATTTGGTGGGCGATAAACAAAGTTAATAAGATAAGGTTTGTACTTTACAATGTTGATTTGTAGCCAAATAGATTCAATATCGTCACTTTCTAAATCATGTCTACGTACAAAAGAGATGCTATCTTTTATATAAACTATTATACCGCCTCCAGCAGAAATAGCCCTATCACGTCTTACAATGCTGTAACCGGAAATGGATATTGTATTAATCTCCGTTTTATCATTTAAAAATGTTTCACAAAAGCCTACTATATCTAAAGAACTATTTTCGTGTAAATAAGCACGAATTTCATTCAATTTAGGCAATAAATGTTGGATATTCAAATGCATAGTATGCAAACCTTTATATGTAAATGGAATATAATAATCATTATTTATGTTACATTTTAAAGTAGATTGTATGTGAGATTCCATAAGAACGTTACTATCCAGGGATGATATATCAGTGTCTAAATTAGTTATTGTGCTACATTTAACATTATTCAATCTTAAGCAATGTGGTTTATGTTGATTTGTATCATCATTAGCAATAATTAAACTACACTTACATTTGTGCGAGTCACATTGGTTACATACCGACGAAAGAATGTCAAATTTATTTGTGCTATATAGTCTGCAGTCACGTGTAACATGATTTTGACGTCCACAGTTCGTGCAGTGTCGACTGTTTTCATGATTGACGTGTCGACGAACGTACCGGAAGTCACGATTTTCATTATGACAATCCTGATATTCACTCCGGGTGTCGTGGTGTGCGTTCCTTAGATCATGCTGCCTGAAGAAGTTATGGTGCCCATTACGGAAGTCATGATGCCCTTTCCGGAAGTCATGATAACTGTTCCGGAAGTCACGATGCCCGTTCCTAAAGCCATGAAGCCCGTACTGGAAGTTCGGTGCAGCGCTCCGGTATTCACGATGCCCGTTTTTGAAGTCACCGTTAGAAGTACGCCTCCGCTGATTTTGATCAAGTTGACGATGTTGTTGTTGTTGCTGCTGCATTCTTTTCTTAGTTATATGCACTACTTCATTGATTGCTGCCACAAGTGAACTTGATCCATAATTACTTGGGTGAATTCCATCAGGTCTGAATAGTCGATTCGCCAATTGTCCGTTTCCGTACACAAAACAATTATAACAATCGATCAGCTTTACCGGACGTTCGCTTGATACATCTTCTAGCATTGAGTTGAAATCGCGTACATCAACATCACGTCGAGGACTTATTTTACAAATAAATATTTCACAATTTGTTTGATCTTGAATGCATTGCGAAGTCTGCAAGATTACATCTTTGATTATTGAAATTGGCTGGCCATTCGAGACATCATTCCCACCAGCAAATATTATTATTTTTGATAAGTCAGAGATATTCATTTTTCGCAGCTTTTCACAGATATCCAGCATTGTCTTCCCTGGCAAAGTGCATATGTCCACAGATTCGCATAATCCTCGCTTATTTATGCCTCTCAAAATTGAATCTCCAATCAGTAACGTCTTCGACGTTTGTGGCGTATGTTCGATCTATGCTCGCCTTTATTGGTTTCTACTTCAAAATGCACAGTACTTTTTTGTATATCGGAGATCGCTTGTGGGCTAGGCTCAAGTGTCACTTGTTCGGTTTCTAGTAATGTGTCATTTTCAACGGGATCATCGGACATCCGTTTACTTGTTGCTTCTACAGAGCCATTCATATAACCTTTGGAAAGAACACTTGGTATGGAGTTTGCCTTAAGTATATCTCCTAGCGATTGAAATTTTTTCTGTACAGATATATTTAATTGGTCGAGTGTTTGCTTCAGGTCTTGAACGTTTTCCTGTAAACAATCGCATTTGTCGTCCGTACCTCGGGAATTCGTTGTACTATTTACTTTTACACTATGGATAATGTCTTTCATCTCATTGAATCCGCGATTGGTGTTTAAGATGTGCTCACATACATCTTTGCGCATATCACTTACAGACTTTTGAATTGTTTGAATCAAACAAAAAAGTGTTTCAAAATCAAATTCAATCCCGGTGCTCTCCGTTTGAGTACTTGCGTCAATTTTCACGTGATGAACTTTTAACACCGATTCAAAATGTTCAGGTTGCTTGGTATTTACCATGAAATTGAAATCATTTATTTCCGGTCTCAAACAACATACATCTTTTTCTTCAGTTTGTTTATTTGCTAACACTAGCATGCATTCCTGAAGAATTTCTTGAAATTTTGCATTCACTTCATCGACGGTCAAGTTTTCTGATATTAATTTATTTGAAGTGAGTTGTATGATTTCTAATAAGTCACTTTCTGCAAACTGATTCACCATTTTTCCATTAACCAGACACGAACATTTTGTGTGATACAAGTTAATTGTATACACACCATTTCTTCCGGATGATAGCCTGTATTTAGTTTCCACTAAACTACCAATATTATTATACACTGGTGTTTTTTGACATTTAAATTTCAAAGTTTCAGACTGGTAAAACTCATCAGCACAGCTTTTGAAAAGTTCATACATACCAGTACTAAATTCGATTTTCAGCCCACCACAAGTCACCTTGACAATCGCGTGGTCCCTTGTGGTCGCATAGAGTTTCTTTTTCGTTGCCTTTTCACTATTTAACTCGTAGTCTCTTGTTTCCATCGGTCCACTTGTTGTTTCAAGTCCGATTTTTTTTGTAGCGATCAACGCGCAATTCTGTATCCGTTCTGCCATGTTCAATTGGTATCAAAATGACCGCTGTCAAATACTTTATTATTTACATTAAATTTCACATTTATATCATAGTTATTTTCTGTAAAATCTTAGATAAAGCGCATAATTTAACGGAGCTTTTTAAAACTTGTTATGCCGGAAGTAACGTCATGACGTGCTCCATTTCATTTTCCAGTAATCCCAGAGGGCGGCTCAAACTATAACTGGGCATATTCTCACTCCTAAGAACAAGGACTAATGTCCTTCTATAGATTGATTTTAAAGTAAAATCCCGTTCCAATGAGGAACTTAAGTGTTTTTGTTTTAATTTAATTTAAGAAACATCGATATATTGTAATAGGATACATATTTACCTATAAAAGAGGTGTTTTAATGGCCTCTTCATACTTTTTTTATTGAATTAACTAAAATTTGGAAATTCCATTCCGGCTCGGTCACCTCACCGGGTAACTCTAATTCTGTTGATAGCGAGAGATTCAGGGCACAGTTACACATTCCTGGTACACTAACGATGTCTCAATGGTTCCTGATACGGATATTCTGTTCATCACATACACACGTTACAGGTTTGCGCTAACGTACATGTTATACGTACACTCGTGAATCTCATACACTTACAATTACAGAAACACAATAGTGCATCATGTTGTTTTCATATGGCCCGGCCTCTTATATTGTTTTATAAACATTTATTTAGGAACATGGCCAAACATTAAATTCAAAAGTTTGTAAAAATCTTTTCTTTTTTTATAAATACAGTTTTTTAAAGACCATATACTTTCGCTGATTGGACGTTGGCTTATTCCGGTACTGCTTGAAACAAACGTTTACAGTTTATTTTTTTACCACTGTATATTCACAACACAAATACATTCAAACAAACGGACTGTTAACAAATAGATAATTTAATTAGTGTAAGGTCATAACCAAACGCATTTTCTTCTTCAAATTTATTTAAACCTGATAACGCATTAAGACTTAAGTATAAACAATTTAGTGATTAATATTTTATATTAAGTATCTTTAGAAGACCATAACGTAAATATGTCAGATGTTCTATTTGGTGATAGTTATTATACCCGATTTTTTACATTGAGTGTAATGAAATGAAAATCTTAATTTAATAATAAATTCCACATCAATTTGGCTTCTTACCGGTATACAACTCTGGCCCTAAACGACTGCGGCCGCAAACAAATAATCATTCAATGAAGAACAAATAACTCTAAACAATTTTAAAGATGAAAGATAACCGTTAGATCATAGTCATCAAGCATGAAGACACAAATAGAACACCAAGAGTGTGTATGTTCGTGTGTTTGCGCATTCCAAGATCTATCATGCCGTTTTGCGCCAGAGGCTGCTTTATGTGAAGAACCTGGTTGTTCATGACTGCTATTAGTCCAAAGTCACGTAGTTGAGAACGTGCGTGTGGGCGCTTCACCGCGCTAACCGGATTGTCGAATTGGTCGAGTAACAAGAACGTCCCGTTTCGAGGATTGTATTCATGAACTTCGAAGTAAAATTCCGAAGCTTGTCTTATTGGTGGCTGCTTTGAAACAGCAACGCTCTAGAACGCAACGGTACGCGGGCCTTTACGCTCTAAAGTCATACCCAACAGTACCTCGCATTGATGTGATTATGCTATGACGTTGTTATGAAGTAGTATAAAAAGGAAATGAGCTACATTTTAATGGCACGAAATGCATACGAACGCATTGACCAAAAAGGAAGCCATTTTAACGACTAGTAAAATAGTGACACAGTAAATATCATGACTTATTAACGGTTAGTGTTATGTGCAGACGTGCACAACAGACTCAATTTGGAATACAGATTTATAGTGCACATTGTGTACTACGTAGCGAACTGTGCTAGGTGTTTATTATGCGGCTCGTTCAGAATGGATTACTATTATTATGAAGCCCCATTCGTCTGCGTCAACAATTTGATGCGTTAGATGCAGACATGCACACAATATGGAGTTCTGAATACAGATTTATAGTGAAGATCCTGTAACTTCTATTTACCTGCGTCTCTACAATCTTCTGTTATGTTTTATATTGCTGTCATAGCGTTGGTGAAGTAATGAGCACCTATAAATCTGCATCCAGATAACGTTCGCATCGTGCTTATAATGTTAAACTCGGGTTATTGGTCACTATTGAATTGTGTTCAGTTTACATTGACATAAGCTTTTACATCCATTAGCCCATAGTTGAACCTTATCAATCTGCGTCAACGAATTGAGTGAGCTTATACGCTATTTATGCATCGGATGACTCATGGACTTGTATCTATGTACACCCCAGTGGGCATCCAACGTTGCTGCAACGTTGTATTTAGGTTGCATTCGAACGTTGCATTTTGGTTGCAAAAATAGTGCATATGAAAGTTTTCCCGACGTTTTTCCCAACGTTGCTGCAACGTTGTATTTAGGTCGCATTAAAACGCAGTATTTTTAAATTCTATTTTTTTTTTAAATATAAAAAACAAAAAACTATTTACTACCTACCGCTCTTTCGATTATTATCGCAGTTGTGAGCATTTTCGAGTTTGTTTCCTAGAAATGACCTGTATTGGATGTCTATTTTGAAGTCAAATGAACCAACCAACTCCCGCTTGCTAGTCGGACACCTCTTCCACTACAACACAGCGACAGTTGAATGTTACAGACAAAAATGTTAACTATTTATTTTGGGTTGAAACTTTGAAACTAGATTCTAACATTTTAATACATAACACAACTTAATTAAACAATATATTTGATCCGGCGATTTTGAGTTAAATTTCATCTTCAGCATCTTTAAGTTTAAGCAACTGATCTGTAGAATTTAAAAAAATGAATTTCTAAAATTTACAATAAATCATATTTGCATTGATGCTATGCATGAACTGTATTATTTAAAAGTACGATTCCTACTCGGGGAGCGTTTCATATCCCCTCTATAGACACCAAGTACTTGTTCTTTGTAGGAAACGGACTCGACAGTGTGCATATCTGCCGATAATACTCGAAAGGGCGGTTGGCATTGAATAGTTTTTATTTTTATATTATTAAAAAAAAACAATTAAAAATTACTACGTTTGAATTCAACCTAAATACAATGTTGCTACAACGTTGGAAAAAAACGTCGGGAAAACTTTCAAATACACCATTGTGACAACCAAACTGCAACGTTTGAATGCAACCTAAATACAACGTTGCAGCAGCGTTGGAAAAAAAACGTCGAAACAACTTTCATATGCACCATTGTGACAAACAAACTTCAACATTTGATGAAACGTCCGGGTAATGGTTTGTATGCAACGTTGTGGCAACGTTCGGTAATGGTTGCCGAAGTTGCGACCTAAATATTACGTTGCAGCAACGTTCGCACAACGTTTGATGCCCACTGGGAATCTGCGCGAATACGGGTAACTAATTTGCGCCTAGACAAGGCTTTTCACATCCTGCGTATACGGTTATATCGGGTTTAATAATGATGAACTACGATAAAATGCGTCCAGTTAACAGTTACATACGGTCGTACGTGCATTATAGAGCTAATAGAACCCTATCAATCTGCGTCGAGTCAACACCTTGAGTGTGCTTAAATGCTATAATTTGCATGAAAAGCTAATTTACTTATATTCATGTACGTCCATAAAATCTCCGCGTGTTTTTATACGTTTTTGTACCATTGTCGAACTAATAAGCCCCCACCCACAAAAACAACAACAACAACAAGTAACAACAGCAGTCAGAAAACATCCACTACGTGTTTTTACGGTCGAAATCAAATTAAATGAGTATCCCTATTTATCTACACCAAGTTGACATTCACATGCAATTACATAGTATTAATAGCATTATGAGCTGATGTAACCCAATCAATCTGCATCGAGTGGATAAATTGAGGTATTCTATACAGTATCAATTGCTACAAATAAATAATAAAATAAAACTTCTATGTATCTTTGTCCATAGTATATGTGCATGTTCTTATACGGATTTAATAGCGTTGGGGAACAAATGAATCCCTATTAGTATGCGTTTTAAAAAAAACGATCATATCGTGCTTATACATCGAGTTGTATATATGAAGGACCCTTATAAAGAAGCGACCAAGTAACAATATCATGTGCCTAAACGGTCTATTTTACATTTTAGAAGTTATGAACCATTAAAATGTATGGAGAATGTCGCCGTGGTGTAATGGATATGGTGTCCGCCTAGCGATCAGGAGGTCATGGGTTCGATCCCCACTATGGGAGCGTTCTTTAGATCTCCCCCAAAGACACAAAGTACTGGTTCTAGGCCCAGGAAACGGACTCGAGAGCGTTTCAATAAGCCCGAGGCTTTCGATGCAATCGAGCTAAAATAAATAGGTTTAAACTAAAATGTATGGAGCTATATTGTTATATCAGGGTTTATTAAATACAACATTATACACACGCTTATTAAGACGAAACCAAAGTACAAACAAATGCAAGTCATCAACAATCACTTAATAACACAATGATTATGAACTGACGATACATTTGATCCTGTGTAAATTGTACTTCTTCTAACGAAAAAAAAAACAATCGCTATTTTCGCCGCTTATAACTACAGCGGGCTTCAAATAATATTAGGGAACAATGCCTTTTTAATCATATCTCAACAGTTATGAAATTAAGAGAAAGCGATGTTATTGAGGTTTCTTCGTTCGTTAATAATAAATTTAATACATTTTTGAAATATCAAATTACTATTGTTGAATGCAAAATGTTATGTTTGATTAGAAATCGATAAGAAGCTCTTTCTTACAGTAAAAATGTTTATATTTGCACGTGTATCAGCCAACAAAAGCTATACAGTCTTATTATAACAATTTATCATTTAGGCTATGCTTTTGTTTACAGTAACATGGTTAGTCGTACATTTAATGAACAATATACCATTTTATATGATGAATACCTTGATAAAAAACAGCCGTATGTATACAATAAGTAAAAAATCTCACGTCGTATTAGTAAAGGTAAAGTAATAACAATGCGGTAAAAGTCTAATGCATTTTTTTCACGCAACATGTGTTTCAAGTCGTAATGGCAGATAAGGAACAGATACTTTGGTGGGGGGGGGGGGTAAATTACACTTTTATAACATAATTGGTGTACGTGATATAGAATCTTGGTTACAACAATTAACCCATTCAGTTTATCAAGAATGGTATTTTCAATGACTTTATGTTCTTTGGTTCTTTGACCATCTTCCGTTTTCATGTTCGAATAATACAACTTTTGTTACAAACAAAACTGAATAGAACAAAAACACCATTTATTGAGCCATAAAGCTTATATAAGCTCATAGCCTGAATTATATATGCATTATACAAGTTATAAGTAACGGTAGAATAAAGAGGTTGGAAGATAGTGTTATGAAATGGTTAACATGATAAGTTACGTGTATTAAAATAATTTGCAGTAGGGAAGAAACATATTGATACTGATTTTTCCAAACGATAATTATTTACGTGAAATGTATGAAATTGATTATTTAAAATCATTATTTATGTGGAATTTTAATTCAAAGACATCAATTCAAAGAGTATACACGAGATATGAATGTTCATTTCAACAAGATGAAATGTTGAGTGACCTTATCACACTCTAAACGAAATTTTAAATATTTGGATGCAAACATCACCAGGTAAATACTTCTAGGAAAACACACGTTTGAGTAATATAGCTTGAATTATCTGAAGAATATTTAATAAAGGAATACATATCCAAAGTCATCGTAATTTATAATGATTTAAAAGCAAAGGGAAGTACATTTTCCTGTTTTCAAATCGAAAATAAATTTAACACGTATGAACCTGCAAAATATTGATGAACTAAGACCTATACATATTGAAGGGTGGACGTGCCCAATCGCAGCTTTCCCAAAGACAGCATTAACATGAAGTATCTGTCCGATTAATTTTCCATTTAACATCGATCAAACAGTGTGTATGGTTGTTTTTTTGACAAGCAGTTTACATTGCTTTCATATTGAGTGTCTGTTTTGCTAATGGCATTTTCTTCTCACTAATATTTGGTTTGCCAAAGCTAAAATTGTTTAAGCATTATCTGTAAACTGCTGTAAAATAACCAGTAAAGATATTAGGATTTGTTGCAACATAGCAATATTGCGTTAGCAAAACTAATTACACTGTGGTTGAAATTTAAAATGTCAATATATATATATATATATATATATAAATCACAGCCAAGGATGAAAATATCTATAAGATTAAATTTCCAATTTATATTGATAAAACAGTGTGTGTGGTCGGTTCTCTTGACAAGCTGATTACATTGCTTTTATATTGAGTGTCATTTCTCCCATGTGGCATTATCTTGTCATGAATATTCTGTTTGCCAATGCTAAACTTGTTTAAACATTGCCTGTTAAATTGATGTAAGGTATTACACCAGTAAAGCTAACCAGCTTTAGGCCTAAAAATAAGTGTTGAGTTTAATAAGTCCCACTGCATAGATTTTAACATTTATGTTTTGATTTTTGATCAATGGCCAACAATTATGATAAAATAGTGTTTTAAGATTTAGGTTTTAATAATAGGCTTTCATTTTGTTTACTTTACATGTTTTGGCGTCACTTTGTCAGATCAATTACTAATTCTATAACTCTGACCCTCAATTTGAAACTTCACGCATGTCATCACAGGGTTTTGTCAATCGTGTGTAAATTTTCTCAAAACATAATCAAACGATTTACTGGCAAAACATATGCATTAAGCATACATTTGCGAACATGTTCATTGAAACAACCACTTTATTCATGTGACACAGACTGAGTGTCACAAAGAGCAGAGTTTGCATGTCAAGTGATTTGCCTTTCATATCTCATGGGTCATGTTGGTTTATTATTTGTGAGCGTTAGCAATTTTAGCAGATGCAATTTTGCAAATCAGTATGGGCTTAGCTACGCCAGGAACCGTAACCCGTGACTGCCTGCGAGGATAACTGCCACTGGTTCAGAACATAGTGTGTATTTAACAGCTTGTAAAACAACGTTGGCCAGTCTAGTGTTTATCATTGAAATCTGTACATATTGGCTGCTTTCAGGGAAAACGGGGCTTAATGCATGTCAAATAAGATTAGCCTGTGCACACTGATTAGCTGTATCAATGATTTGACAAAAAAATCAACTCGACCTGTGTTTTAGACACACTCTTTATAAATTTGAATGGGTTGTGGTCATTGCAAACTTGCGATATAAAAAGCTATAACATAGTCAGTGCCTTCGACGCTTTGATTTAAACTTCGAGCCAGTCATTTTTAATACGGAGTGGAGTTTAACATGCCATTTTATACAAGATAGGATTATTGACAATTTTGATCATGAATATCTTCTACTAACTGCATTGTGTTGATCATTTGGTTTGATCATCATGTGCAGTGCCTGTTTCAATGACATATAAATAAAGTCAACTTATTTTCATAGCTTAGGATGTTTAATTAAACAGTGTGGCTTTCCACATAGCAAAAGCAGTTTCTCGTTATAAATGTGTTTGCAAGCTTATTGTTTGTATAGGAAACCGCGTATTTAGGGAATACTACATAAAAATAATTAGCGGGATACACTACAATTCTGCCCTCCAACATTCATTTTAGAAAGAATAGACTTGAGATATTAAACGTTTGACAAAAGTATAATGCTATGCATATATTTGGTGTATAACTTTGCCCCTTTTCCATCAAATGATTTGTCGGTGTGTTTGTGTGTCTGTAGAACATTTCTTGAATATGTATAGTGAACTCTTTGACATAGTGTCATTTAAGTTTTTTATGCTAAGAACTGTGCACTCTGAAACTTTGAAATTTTGAGGATCATGGGATCAATATGAATAATGAAGTGTAACATTTTATATGTGCCCTCTGCTTGGCTTGTTCATATCATTCCTCTGGGATCACACGATACATATATACTTATGAATATAAATAACGTTAAAATCCTATTCTTGACATATTTTTGTGAGAACAAGAATGCTCCTATTAACTTTGTGGGCAACAGGTCTTAGGTCAAGGTCACAAGAAATTGAAACATTACATTTGTTTCAGCATATCTTGAGAATTTTTCGAGAATTCATAAAATAGCATGTTTATACGCCCGTTGAAACGGGTCGTATTATAGTTTTACCCTTGGCGTTCGGGCGTGAGGGCGGGCTGGCGGCGGGGTCCAAAGCAGTGCCCGCTCTCTAATTCAAGTAGTTTTCATCCGATCTTCCCCAAACTTGGTCAGAAGTTGTATCTAGACAATATGTAGGTCAAATTCGAATATGGGCTATGCCGGTTTAAAAACAAGGTCACGGGATCACTGAGGGCATTTCAAGGATTTAGCATGGTGTCCGCTCTCTACTTGAAGAAGTTTTCATTCGATCTTCACCAAATTTGGTCAGACGTTGTATATATACAATATCTAGGACAAGTTAAAATATGGGTCATGCCGGGTCAAATACTAGGTCAAGGGTAAATTAGTGCATTTGAAGGATTTAGCATGGTTCCCGCTCTCTATTTGAAGTAGTTTTCATCCGATCTTCACCAAATTTGATCAGGATTGGGTCTAGATGATATGTATGTCACGTTCACTTAAAGTTCATGGAAACGTTATCAAGATTTCCAAAACCTTCAAACGAGCGTATCTTGTGACAGTTTGGCACTCTTGTTGTTTGTAAAACCGGCATTTCTCCTTTAAATAATGATTTCGAAAACTGAAGTGAGGGCCCGGATAAATTATGTGTGAACAAGTGGTTTTAAAAGTCCAAATGCAGACCTTACTTTGAACATTTATGGATTATGTTGCTGTTTAAAATATGTTTGCCACAGAGTTGGTCAAATGTGATCTGTCTTAAACAAAATTGAAGTTTAAAAGTCAAATTTCTGTTATAATTACTGAGACTTTCTATAGGTTTGAGTACACTTTAAATCAGTAATGTTTACTTGGCATTTAATAGTTTTTTCAAATATATATAGTTTATCTGAATTGTTACTTCATTATCGGTCCATACCTTGCATATATTGATAAATTTAATTGTATGATACTATTGTTTAAAAATATAGCTTTTAAATTACATTGTTATTACAAGTATGCTTCTTCCAATTTTTTTACAGTTTAAAATTCCAGTGTCGATATCTCCAAGGTCAAGGTCAAACTTGGAGTTCATAGGTCAAATGCTTGTCCAGGCCATAACTTTATTATTTATTGTGAGATTTTAAAATCATGCGGCACATTAGTTCACCATCATAGGTCGGTGTGTGGCGCAACAGAATTAAGTCGATATCTCAAAGGTCAAGGTCACGCTTTGAGTTCAAAGATCAAAAATGGCTATAAATGAGCTTGTCCGGGCAATAAATATGTCGTTTATTGTGAAATTATAAAATCATTTAGCACATATTTTCACCATCATTGGACGGTGTGTCGCGCGAAAGAATTACGTCAAAATATCCAAGGTCAAGGTCACATTTTAAGTTCAAAGGTCAAAAATGGCCATACATGAGCTTGTTCGGACCATAACTAATGTAAAGACGATGTAAGTGATAATGCGTTGTGTTCAGGGTCGTTCCTTTAATTCAACTAACAATAACATAATAATAGGATATGACGTTACTTATAAAACAACGTTACATAAATTGGCGCGGCGTTACGGCGGCGTTACGATAACGCGCCAAAACCGCGACATTCTGGGGGCCTCAAAATGATTAGGCAACATATATCAATGAGTCGGATCAAAAATGTTAATCAAACAAAAATTCATGAAGAACAAATTATTAGTTAAAATAATAATCTCAATTACTGTCAAAGTATCGATTAATCACCTATACCCCAGAATAGATTGCACTGTCTTTGAAAGTTCACTTTGTTTAACATTTGTAACATTCACATGTTAAGCACATTGTTTATCAATTATTTATCGCGCTGTTTCTCACATGTTTAATCACAATGTTCATCACTAGTTTCTTTCGGTTTCGCTTCCACATAGCACTTCTAACGGATAGAGTTTTACGATTGGCCTGGTTGTGTGTCCATTACACGTGCGTATTTTGGCGGCACATGCTGACCCGTCATTTCCGGTAAGCAACTCTTCAACAACTGCGAATTTCCAACGTTTACTCGGGGAGTCATCTTGGATTTGAACCACGTCGCCTACTCGAATGCTCTGTGTGTTATTGCCGGTCGCCCTATGATATTCACGAAGACCCGAACGTCCACCTCTTTTGGAACTGACTTATGATGTGAGCTTGTAACTTAGCTCTTTTGTTGATCTGGGAATGGTCTAGGGTTGGAATCATCGTAGAATCGTCAGAATTGTCGGGATATGGAAGGGTCGTCACTCTCCGGCCGTATAAAAGATGCGCCGGGGTCAGGGGCTCTGGATCGTCAATGCTGGTCGATACATGGGTTATTGGTTTATCATTCATCGTAGCCTCAATTTCCGTTACGATAGTTTGAAGTGATTCAAGACTAACGTAAGCACGTCCAAGTGTCTTCTTCATGGAAGTTTTGGTTAAGCCAATCAGTCTCTCCCACCATCCGCCATACCACGGTGCTCGTTTCGGTATAAATCTCCATTCTGTAGCCTGGTTACGTAGCGTTTCTTGTAGGGAGGGGGAGTGGAACAATTTCTTTTGATAAGAAGCTGATGCCATATACGTAGTCGCATTGTCCGAAATCATTGTTGTTGGTAACGATTTCCGGCTGGAAACCCTTCGGAATGCGTTGAGGAAAGATTCTTCCGACAGGTTCGGAACAACTTCAAGATGTACAGCGCGTGTACAAGCGCACGTGAACAAACAGACGTAAGCCTTGGATTAACTTCCGGATTTCTCCTTAACGTAAAGGGCCCCAGTGAAATCTACACCAGTCACTGTGAAGGGTGGGGCATCTTGAACTCTAATCTTTGGAAGTGGAGGCGGCTCAGGCGCTCCATAGGATTTTCCAAACGTTTTCAGGCAGTTGGCGCATTTTTGTAGTACCGATTTAACGCATTGACGTATAGCCGGGATCCAGAACTTTTGCCTGAGATGCATAACTGTTGCGTTTATTCCGGCATGGTGTTGATTTTTATGGACGTGGAGTACTATCAGTCGTGTTACAGGATGTCGTCGAGGCAACAGGAACGTTAATTTCGTCTGGTCATCCAACGGTGCATTATGTATTCGTCCACCACATCGGACAAATCCCTCGGCGTCATGGAAATGTCGTAACTGTTTCACTAGGGTAAGTCGTGCTGATGACGGGGATCTCATGGTGTGTATTTCTTCGTGAAACGCTGTAGCTTGGCAGTTTTGAATTACTTTCGTCTCTGCTGCATGGAGTTCACGCACTGTTAACGATCCTTGGTATCTTTCAGTTTTTGGGGATCTGCAGTTCTTCACGAATCTAAGCACGTATGCAAGTACTCTCCGTAGTTTGTTGTAACGGTTGTACCGGTTCATGTCTATGATTAAGTGTTATCCATGTTGAGGACTAGATTTATTGTGTACCGTGGTCACAACTGTTGTTTTACAGGTCGTCTGCTCATCTGATGTCATCTGCTCGTTTGCCGCTGCTTGTTCTTGTTGGTCCCAATGGGGCCACTTCTGTTCATCAGCTATCCACATCGGTCCACTATTCTATAAGGTATTGTTCATAAACTGTGACGCTGGAATTCCACGGGTAAGTAGATCTGCAGGATTGTCGTTAGTTGGGCAGTATTTCCAGTTGTATGTCGCAGATAGGTCATTTATTTCTCTCACTCTGTTTAAAATAAACCGTTTTAGTGGTTTATTTGTTTTCAACCAATGTAGCACGATTTGACTGTCGCACCAGAAGACCACATCTTTTGTAGAGAGGATTCCTTGTATGTGTGAAGCAAGACGAGCGCCAATCAAAGCAGCCATTAGTTCTAACTGCGGAAGTGTGAGCGTTTTTAATGGAGCAACTCTGTTCTTCGCCATAACTAATGAAGATTCTCTCCCTTTACAAAGGTAGGCTACTGCTCCGTAATCTTGAATGCTGGCATCGACAAATACGTGCATTATGGGGGGATCGTCTGCTTCATGGTGGGAGGTATGTTTGTCGTCTGCATGATGAAAATATCGTCGGGGGAAGGAAATCGTAGTCACTTCGTTGAAATCTTCTGCAAGTAATTTCCATTTCTCTTGAAAATTGCTCGAAAGTGAGATGTCCCAATCAATTTTCACTTTCCATATCTCTTGCATCAAAATCTTGGCTCGCACGGTCACTGGGCTCAGCAGTCCAAGAGGGTCATATATGCCGGAGGAGTATTGAAGGATGGATCTCTTAGTAGCGTTCTCTATGGCAGGTATATCACGTGGTGCATATGACAAATCATCTGAAACTGCATGCCAACGCATACCCAGGACTTTGTTGATTGTGTCGTTGTCTAGGCAACCTTCTGCTTCCGCGAGTTCTCTAAGACGGGGACTATTTGACATCCATGACCGCAGGTTAAATCCGGCTGTAGTCATCAAATCGCGTGCTTCCCGGAAGTAGGTTAATGCTTCCATCTCGTGCGCAAAGCTCGACAAAACGTTGTCTACATACAGGTCTCTTTTCAATGTATCTGCGGCGTTGACATGGGAATTCATCTGTAGATGTTTTAGAAGGACGGCATTCAGTATAAATGGCGAGCAAGTTGTGCCAAACAATACAGCTTTAAACCTGTAGGTGATTAATGGGCTTTCATGGTCGCTGGGGTTACTTAGCCAGAAAAATCTCGTCGAATCTCGGTCGTTTTCGTGTAATCTCACGTTCAAAAACGCTTTCTCTATATCTGTGACTATGGCGTACTGGTGTGTTCGAAATCTCAGGTATAGCTCTCAAGTCATTGAGGATTGGTGGGGTAGATTCAAGGCAGTCGTTTAGGCTCAGGGATTCACGTGCTTGTCGACAGCTGCAGTCGATCACCAATCGGATGGGTGTAGTGAGGGAATCTTTCTTGACGCCATGGTGGGGTATATAATGGACTTGCTGGGACGGTTGGGAATCTTCTGCGACCTTCTCAATAAAGCCTCGTCTCTCCTGCTCTTCTATTATATGTGCGTACTTCTGTAAGATGAAGGGTCTTCACTAAGACGCTTGATAGTGACTTCAGTCCTTCTCTTCGTGACACCGTAGTTGCTTGGTAACGATTAGTGATCCTGTTTCCATGGTAATTTTGCACAGTACTTGCCATCGGAAAACGATATGAAGTTGTCTTGGTAATTTTTAAGATATTCAATGGCTGTTTCATCTGTCTCGGCTGCGTGTATTCCAATACTCTCTAAATTCCAGAACCGTTCAAGCGCCATTTCTTTTTTTTGTGGGACTGGGGTATCATGACATTTAGGACAGTGTTCATTGGTCTATTGGGATAATTGCTGTGTAAGGGGCCAGAAAGAAGATATCCGATCTTGGACTTTACTGCTGAAGGCCCGTCTCCGCGTATAACGTCATCTTCTACCACATTCCAGTAATGATCTGCTCCGATTAATAGAGAAATCTCAAAATTACAGCCGTCTGTAATAGGGTGGGCAAGTTTCAATCCTCGCAAATAAGGCAAGTTGGACGCAGCATTTCGTAATCTAGTGTTCATGGGCGTGGCAATGAGTGGGACAATCAGGACTTTAAGAGGAATTTTCTTACTTTCCTCTGCGTGTAGGTAGATAGTAGCGTTGTCTATGTGCTGTACTTGGTTCGTTGTGCTTCCAAACTAAGATATGCTCATTTTTTCTGTTGAATCAGGGACAATGTTCAATTTCTCGGCCAGCTCTTTGATTATAAATGATCTTTGGGCACCTTCATCAAACAGAATGTTAGCTTCAGCATCGTTGAAATTACAACTTACTGTGGCTTGCGCTGTTTTCAATAAAACTCCAGTCTGTACTATTGTAGTAGTGTGTAGCACTGAAGCATCATGGGAAGGGTTTTCGGACGTGGAATTGCGGGACGCAGATCCGGACTTCCGGTCACATATGCTCGTATGATGTTTTCGCTTGCATTTACGGCATCTTCCGTTTGACGTACACTGAGCAACAAAATGGGTTCCTAGACAATTAAAACACAGTTGTTTCCCTTTGACTATCCTCCGCCTTTCGTCTACGCTTGTGATCTTTTTACATTCCGTTGTAGAATGGATGTCGTCGCAAAATACATATTTCACCTCATCTTTTCGTGTTCGTGTAGAATGGACTGCGTTGCTAGGTCTCTGATTTCCATTCATCCTTTTAGGCTTCGTTCCTGTAAAAATGAGGCTGTAGCGTCAAATGTGTACATTTCACTGCTATGTCCCTGTGGCATTCCCGCTTCTATAATATTGATTTCTTTACTAATCGCCCGTCTAAGATCACTTAGAATCCAATTTGCATCTCCACGATCACGAACCAAATTTCGTCGTATTTCCGCCGGAAGCTTCCAAATAATAACTGGTACCAACAATGTCCCGTATGTGTCCTGGCTCTGTCCTAGCGATTCAAGCCCACGGATATATGCCTCCATCTTATCTTGGAAAATTCTCAAGCTCTGTAAATTGTTACTGGGCGATGGTGTTTCTAACAATCCTTGCATATACGCATTTATAATCTTGTGAGTTTTACCGAACCTTTCCCTGAGTAAATCTACAGCTTGTATATAGTTCCCGTTGGTAAGTGCAAATCCCTCAATCGTCCGCGCGGCGCTACCCTCCAACTGTGACTTCAAATAACTAAACTTCTGGACGTTGGACAAGTTGATATTAAAATGGACCGAGGACTCAAAGGAATCCCAGAAAGACTGCCACTGTAGAATATCACCGTTGAATGTAGGTAAGGACAATTTAGGTAATCTATGAAATTGGGAAGAATTTGAATTTATACCTGTCAGATGAATGGTATCGACTGGATTACGTAACGCATGTGTATTTCTGTTCTCCAGTGTAGTTGGTGTATCGTCGGGATGAAATGTCGTCTGTTGAATTTCCAACCTCGTATCCGCTTGATCACGCTGTGCATCCAAGGGA
Source organism: Dreissena polymorpha (assembly GCF_020536995.1). Taxonomy (NCBI): domain Eukaryota; kingdom Metazoa; phylum Mollusca; class Bivalvia; order Myida; family Dreissenidae; genus Dreissena; species Dreissena polymorpha. Next base: position 38,078,117 of record NC_068367.1, read on the forward strand.
TGAAATGTCGTCTGTTGACCTCCTAAACCCGTATCCCCTCGACCACGCTGCGTATCCATTGGATGAAATGTCGGCTGCTGACTCCTTATGCTCGTATCCCGTTGATCACGCTGTGCTAAGGGATGAAATGTCGTCTGTTGACCTCCTAAACCCGTATCCCCTCGCCCACGCTGCGTATCCATGGGATGAAATGTCGGCTGCTGAATCTATATGCTCGTATCCCGTTGATCACGCTCGGCGATAAGTGTGTCTAATTTCATGCGTAAATCCATCATGTAGATTTCTGTTTTCGTTAAGTGTCTCTAGCATTTCCACTTTTGTCTCCAAAGTTTTCAGAAGTGAGTTGATTTCTATCCGCGTTTCATTCTCTTTCTTTTCGTCGATTTTTTCAAGCAAAATAGCGATTATGCGTTTAGTACCTCCCCTGTTTGATCGTAACTTCTGTAAATTCATCGTACTTCTAGTGTAATAATCACGGCACCAAAATATAAAGACGATGTAAGTGATAAAGTGTTGTGCTCAGGTTCGTTCCTTTAATTCAACTAACAATAACATAATAATAGGATATGACGTTACTTATAAAACAACGTTACATAGATTGGCGCGGCGTTACGGCGGCGTTACGTTAACGCGCCAAAACCGCGACAACTATGTTGTTCATGGTGAGATTTTAAAATTATTTGGCACATTAGTTCACCATCATTGGACGGTGTGTCGAGCAAAAAATTACGTCGATATCTCCAAGGTCAAGGTCACACTTTGAGTTCCAATGTCTTGGGCATAAATAAGCTTGTCCGGGCCATAAGTATGTCATATTGTGAGATTTTAAAAGCATTTGGCACATTTGTTCACCATCATTGGTCGGTGTGTCGCACAAAAGAATTACTTCAATATCTTCAAGGTCAAGGTCACACTTTGAGTTCAATGACAAAAATGGCCATAAATGAGCTTGTCCGAGTAAAAACCATGTAGTTCATTGTGAGATTTTAAAATCATTTGGCACATGTGTTTACCATAATTGGACGGTGTGTCGCGCGAAAGAATTACTTGATATCTGCAACATCAAGGTCACACTGGTCATAAATATGTCATTCATTGTGAGATTTAAAAATTACCCGGTACATTTGTTCGCATTCATTAGATGATGTGTCATGCGAAAGAATTATGTCGATATCTCCAAGGTCAAGGTCACACTTGGAGTTCAAATGTCAAAAAATTGCCATAAATGAGCTTGTCCGGGCCATAACGATGACATTTATTGCGATATTTTAAAATGGATGTACAACAATTTTGTACACAGTCATTGAACGGCATGTCATGTTAAAGAATTCAGTAGTTCAATGGTCGAAATGGCCATAAATAATAATGGCATAATAAATCTTTAAAATCGCTATAAATTAGATTATCCTGTTTTGTGAAGACAGCATGCACAATAGTCTGTGTCAATACGTCACGTCTGTGACAAAGCTCTAGTTTAGGATCAGATTTGAATCATACTTTGACACAACAACGCTTAACTGACATACTACAATGATCTCAATCCAAACCATCCCCCAGGCCCCACTCCAGAATCCCGCCCCTCACCAAAATAATTGTGTTGTTTTCCTTTTTTATGCCCTCGCTAGCAGTGGAACTTTCCGTCAGTCCGTGCATCCATCCGAAAACTTTAACATTGGCCATAACTTTTGCAATATTGAACTTGATATTTGGCATGCATGTGCATCTCATGGAGCTGCACATGTTGAGTGGTGAAAGGTCAAGGTCACCTGTCAAGGTCAAGGACAAAGATAAAATTTTGCAATTTTAAAGATAGCAACTCTATATTTGGCATGCACGTGTATCTAATGAAGCAGCAAATTGTGAGTGGTGAAAGGTCAAGGTCATCCTTCAAGGTCAAATGTCAAGGTCAAAGGTCAAAATTTGCAATACTGAAGGTAGCAACTCAATATTTGGCATGCATGCGTATCTCATAAGTCTGCACATTTTGAGTAGTAAAAGGTCAAGATCAAATTTTTCAATATTGAAGATATCAACTTGATATTTGGCATGCATGCGTTTCTCATGTAGCTGCACATTTTGAGTGGAGGAAGGTCAAGGTCAACCTCATACTTCAAGGTCAAATTTTGCAATAACGAAGATAGCACCTCGATATTTGGCATGTATGCGTATCTCATAAAGGTGCACATTTTAAGTGGTAAAAAGTCAAGGTCAACCTTAAAGGTCAAAGGTCAAAGATATGGCTTCAAAGCGGCGCAGTAGGGAGCATTGTGTTTCAAAAGCACTGCTCTTACAACACTTACAACACTTACCTGACATACCACAATGCACTCCACCCAAACCATCCCCAAGCCCGAACCACAGAATCCCACCCCCCGAAAAAATTATGTGTCTTTGTTTCTTCTTTTTTTTTAAATACCAACAAATAAATGACCACACACCCACATTTTACTCTCTAGCCCCCACAAACAAAAATATTTTTGGTTGAAACATGGTGAAAAAACACAAATATTTATTTTTATGATTTTATTTTTGAAAGACCGTCCAACAATCACACCCAAGTTATTGCTATCAAACTTTCAATATAATCTTATTAGTTTTTGCTTATGTTTTTACAAATGTTAAACAGATTGTAGAAAATATACTTGAACTCAGAATCGTCTACAGTGTACCACTTTTTTAAAACATAAGCGATCAATATGTTTCAATTATGGTTCTCTTCCAGTTAGAATATGACTATATTACCTTGACCTTATTGAATATGAACACTTTCCCCTTTATACTGTGAAGCACTCGAAAAGTCGAGCGTGCTGTCTTCTTACAGCTCTTGCTATAATATATTATTACTTCCTCAAAGTAGAGAACAGATAAATGTTTTGACAGGTTTTTTTTTACATATAAATTTCCTCAAACCTTAAATAGTTTGTTCATTTCCTACAAGTACGCTGGGTTTATGAGTGTGTCCCTTAAAGAGCTGTGAATGAAAATGGAATACAATTGACGGACTTAATATTATTCAAGTCCCTTTATTATTAAAATTTCAAGAATCAGATTTAAAAAAATCAAAAGTCTTCCTGGGACACAGACAAGTCTGAAGAAATCCCTTTAAAACTTGGTGACGCTCGATATTGACCAAACAACCAAACATTATGTCACGTGATAAAGCAGGTATAAAGTTTTCTGAGCTAATCTAGAGGTAGTTTAATGTAGCAAGTCTGTTGTAGATTGTGCATGTTTCATTAAGGTTTAAATACTTCTGTTTTTGCACGGTGGGCGCTAGGCTATGAAAGTAACAACATATCTTTGTGATAGTATTAAAGGAGTATACATTTACATCGCAGTAGAAAACAAGTGCTTTATAATACTTTATTGAACATTTGTGAACAAAATGGCGACATATTCTGATCGGATTACCTTCCTTTCAAAGGAGTTGAAGGCTGTTTTACTAATGTGTGAAATACACTCTCATAAACAGCTAGGACTGTTCTGCAAAGACCACAGACAGCTGTGCTGCTCAAAATGTGTTTCCTTAAGTCACAGGTATTTTAACATGAACAATCCTTTAAAACCATACAATTTGAGGTATAAATTATGTGTCATGCTAGTTATCTTTTGCTCGGGCCCATTTATTTCCCCGGAAAACTGCTCCTATGGTTTATACAGGCGTTACTAGTCGAATAACTAAAAAGGTACTCGCGTGTGAAACTGCATACTTATGTTGTTCTCATGCATTCTGCTAATAATGCTCGTTGGTTTAAATATGCCATGTACAGAAGTCTTATGGGTTTCGACAGATGTGTGGTCAGACTTCAAATGAGGGCAAGCAGTTCATACAACGTAGGTTGTATGACACATTAGAGGATGACTCTGTAGGATTGATAAAATAAAAAAGACTTAGATTTAGTGTTTTTTCCATGCCCTTATTGCGTGGCTCTTTTCGCCGTTTGAAAGCGCCACTTTGCACTTTTCAAAGGCAAACAACTCCAAGCAATCTTATAAATAACATCTTAATTTCCTCTTTACCAATCATGTCTTCCTAGAAGGTGTATCCAAACCGGCGCTCAACTGCGGCGCTCCAACTGTGATTGATTTTATTCATAGGTGCGCACGTCTAATCGAGTATTTTAATCAAGTAAATCAAGTTGTGTTTGTATTTTCTGTTTTATCCTCGTACAGTAAAATAATTGGTTCGTTAGTAACTAGTGACTTAATTTAAGTGACATTAGACGCATCAAACAGTATATGCTATTTTTAAAGGTGTGTATCGCAACCGTTGTATATTTTTGGTTGTTTTACTTCATATACACCTATATTTGTTAATGCAGCATCAGCAAATAAAACAATATCTCGGAAAGAAAAAAAATATGCATTTGAATATCAACCGAACTTTCGTTTGACAACTGACTACAGAAATGAATCTAAAATTAGTTTTAGTGCATGTTTGTTCATACGACACAAATACACACTTTTTTAAGGATCATTTTTATGTCCTGCAACGATATTTATATATACGACAAACGAACACTAACTCCGCTCGGTAGCAAGATGATTTGCAGATAATTGGTAAGTTACCACATTTTAACTTACTCTTTTACCTGTTAATTCTGTTCAGCTCAATTCAAGAGTGACCAATGCCCATAATTTCACCTAAAATAACATTAACGATAAAGATTTAGTATTTGAGTTGAACTAAATTAAGAGAAAATGTCAATTTTAAATCGTTGGTGATATATATTTTTTATAAGCACTGTAAAATTGAACAACTTGTTAACGTCTACATATAACTTCGGAAGTGCGTTTCGGGTTACAAATGTTATTACCAAATACCAATACCAAATAACATGTGAGAACTACAAAAATACAGTTTGGTGCAATTATTTCAATTATAATTAGTTTTAAACGCCTTGTGTCCGAATGCATGTTTTGATGATATAATGCTTAATTATCACGAGGATAACAACCGTTGGCAATCATCAGTCTCCTTCGTAACGGGCCACGATTTTATCATGGAAAATAGAAAGCATATACTATAACCAACAAACTGCCCCTAAATCCCTGAAAATATCGACTGATAGTGACACGGGTTATTCACTGATAATTGATTCACATCCATTCGCAAATCTTATTTCCTTGGGACCATGTTTCTTAAATATTGTCAAACACATAAATCGGAAGACTATGTTTGTCTTGCGTTGTGTAAATTGATAAAATATTTAATTTACCAAATAACATGAAGAGCGGTACATAGAATGTATATCAACTACTCTGATACTCAATTAAAACAGTCAATTTGCATTATATATGGAGGGTTTTTCACGTTTGTTTGTTATAGTTTATTAATATTATTGTCATTCAATATAAACGAAGCGAAAGTTATTTCGATGGAAAAGAAAATTACCACAATATTAAAGAGTTGTAATTTTTCGCATTAAGGGCCTTGTTTTATAATTCACGGTGGAGAAGCATATCGGTCGCCTTTCTGTCAAAATGCTGCCTATCTGTTCATTCTTCGCTGCCTCTGTGCTCGGAATTCATAGCACATGTTGACAAATCTAAATTTAAAACCCGTAAACACATTTGTGAATAAAAAAGAGGTGGTTTATAAGTTGAAGCATATATCCAACTTCAGGTTCACAGTATTCCGCAGGTCCAAATACTTATCACAAACTCTATCGAAGATGGAATGATGACGAAGACGGTGGAACAATCGTGCATTCATGCCACTTTGATGACTGTTTAAGATAGCTTATCCGTAATTTGTCAAATATCTAATGTCATTGATATCACTCATCATTTTTGTTAAAGCAACGGAGGTGTGTCATTAGCCATAATTAAATCGCTACCACTCCGCTCGCTTATGGAAATGCGCGCGCAGGCCGGGGACCTCGCTCTCTCTCTATCTTCTTTCAGTGTCAACGGAAACCTCCACAGACGATGTACTAAATCCCTGTAACTATTGTTTCACGCACTTCATTGGGTAGTCAACACAATATGTTGTAAATTGCATACACATTAATCATTCCTTGCCAATTGTTTAACCGGGAACCTCGCTATTTCTAGAAAACAACTGCAAATACACACCATGGGCGCGAGATTTAATTTTGACGCGCACATTTTGTTTCTGGAAATCACTATGGCAGACGAAATCAAGTAAAAAAAAATTGTAAGGAATGATGAAGGAAAAAACCTGTTGCAAGATGTTGAAAGGTACATATGAATATAAGGTGTATATGAATAAACTCAGTTTAATACATCAATAACATAACAAGAACACTTTAGTGTGTATATTTACATGTTATAAGGTTTTCCCGGTCGTCTATTTAATGAAAATCATCATTTACTGTATTAAATTTATAATATTCAAAAATGTTAAAACTGTGTTCTTAACAGTATATAAATTTTGCAAGTTTAATATGCATATGAAAGGATATTAATCTAAGATTGCCACAGTCTTGAGTGTAAAAAGAAATGTAAGCAGAAATGTATTATATAAATTAAAACATGCTGTTAAACATGCACTTATAAACAATTTGGATACATGTTTACTGCTATTTATAGTCATATAAATAACGTTTAAGTTTTCCCAAACTCATGGTTTTATCTTTTTTTCCCAATCCAAACGCACAGGCTGAAAAATATAAAGTAAATCAAAATCACGCTAAAGAAACCTTTGGTCTTATATTACTGACTAGACATGTAAAATACCCCAGGGGTTGAAAAAGGTGTTTTGTTTAACCTTTGGAAGAAAGGTGGCAAGTTCTTCCAGCGGGCTTTTATGATAATAAGGAAACGGTGGCAAGTTCTTCAAGCGCGCTTATATGATAATAAGGGAAAGGTGACAAGTTCTCCCAGCGGGCTGTCATAATTAGAAGGGAAAGGTGGCAAGTTCTTCAAGCGCTTATATGATAATAAGGGAAAGGTGACAAGTTCTTCCAGAGGGCTTTGATGATAATAAGGGAAAGGTGGCAAGTTCTATCAGCTGGATGTTGTGACAATAAGGGAAAGATAGCAAGTTCTATCAGCAAGCTTTTATGATAATAAGGGACAGGTGGCAAGTTCTATAAGCAGGCTTTTATAATAGTAAGGGGAAGGTGGTAAGTGTTCATGCCCCCAGATCGAATGATCGGGGGTATATAGTTTTTGGCCTGTCTGTCTGTCATTGTATGTGTCTGTATGTCAGTCATTGTATGTGTGTGTCTGTCCCAAAACGTTAACCTTGGCCATACTTTTTGCAATATTAAAGATAGCAACTTGATATTCGGCACTCGTGTGTTTCTCATGGAGCTGCACATTTTGACTGGTGAAGGGTAAAGGTTATCATTCAAGGTCAAAGGTCAAATGTCAAATATTAAAGATAGCAACTTGATATTTGGCATGAATGTGTATCTCATGTAGCTGCACATTTTCAGTGGTGAAAGCTCAAGGTCAAGGGCACCCGTCAACGTCAAAGGTCAAGGTCAACGGTAAAATATTTTGGTGGGGGCATTGTGTTTCACACACACAGCTCTTGATTCATTTAGATTTAATGATAATGAAGGATAATAAGGAAAATATATTTGTGTTGATAAACATGATTATACAGTGAACACTCTTTCATTTTCGTAACACTTTCATGCATACAGTTTACTGGCCATTAATTATGTATCAATGCTGTGCTAAGAGTGATGTAAATATCAACAGTTGATATTTCTATTCTTCTGTGCAACTGGCTTATGTGACAAGTGTTTAACAGCTCCCTGTAGTTTTTGTCATTGAATTTCTCAATAACTCTGATAGACATTGCTGTATACAAATCGATGCGTTGAAATTGCTGCGTCTATGATTTTAAGTAGTATGTAATAGACAAGTGCGACTGTTACATTTGGAAGAAAACAATCAAATTGCAATAAATACGTAAACGAAACAGTCATTATAAACAATGTGGATGCAGATTTTATTAAATCAATGGCAATGGTGTATTTATCAAGAGATTTTGTTTATGAAAGTGTTTGTCAAATGAAATCAAGAGCATTCTAACGCTCTCTTGAAAAAGCATGCTACTTTGAAAGTGACTTCTTCTTTAAAAGTAAGTTTTAGATACTCATGACACGTAATTGTTTATTGGTGCCTTTACTCTTATGCTGAGCAACTTGCCATAAAAAGTAAGTTTAAAAGTCTTTCAGAGGCGGATAATGTATAGCTATAATCCAATATTTTTTAAATTTATGAAAGAAATCAATGCACACAATTATACAGGTACTTACGAATAAGTTCTCAACATGTGGGGTGTTTTGCAATTAAAAATGCCAAATGATTAGTTTCTCTTATATTAGAAAATGAGCTTTTTAATTGTATACAATTGTAGTCAGGTCAGAACTTCCGCACCCCATGACAGTTAAAGTTGATGGAAACTAATGACCCAGACAAAAAAATGACTGCCAAAATGACCATGCCCATTATCATTAATTTTTAGGTCGATACGATGTGTGACATGATTAAAAAAAATATAAGTGTTGACATACATGTATATGATGTTCATAACAAACATAACTATTTCAGAGATTGTCCAAACAAACGGCTTTATATTAAACTCTGCATTATCGTACCGTGTTTATCACCGCTTTATTCGGGATTTTAATAACTTTTCAGTGGGGATACATATCATAAATATATTAAATCTAAATTTTTCTTAGCATATACATGATAGGAATAACAGTATATTCTAACAAACATGAAAGGCTTCTGTCTATTGAGTTTTCTTTGTCTTCTTACATGGTTTGCTGAACCTAATCACTAGAACACGCATGGTAATACAAATAAACATCAAAGTTATAGCATTGTTAAGTCAGATTCGAAATACACTTAAATAAAATTCAAAATACATTTAATTGCAATTTAATTACACACTGATGAAATATGCACAGTAGCAAAATAACAACAATTTTCTGTGAATAAAATTAAGTAAATACAAATATCAAGTAAATACCCTCATGTGTACACGATTTAAAAAAGAAGCATCACAGATTACAAACTACAAATCATGGCAATGCATCTCAAACCTTCAATGCCATGGTTTATAAAAGCCTGATTACAAAGTTTGAATGTATATGAAAATACTAATATACACATGACGTTCAATTAATTTTTCTATTTAACAATGTCATTTCATTTAACAATAGTTTTTTTATTGGAAATTATATACATAAAGGTATTGGTATTATATACAATATATGGTAATCCATAAGTCTGCGCAACTGTACAGGAAGGGCTTGAGATACGCTGGCCAAATGTGCTATAAGACCAATTTTCGCATGACGGGGAAGTTACAGTGTTATGTCAATGTGTGAAAGAAAAATGCGTCTAAATCAAATATAAAATATTTCGATGACAAAAAAATACATTCATAATACGCTACATGAGGGCACACATTATGTTATCACGCGTAGTAATGTGTTATCTATTAACAATATTATATAACTTAATATACGTACACTTCATGACAAACTGTTCTTGCGGTGGATATGTGACTGTTAAGTAAAAAACAGCATACAAATACTTAAACCTTTGTTTTTTATTTAATACTTAAAAAACGTACATTTTCTTCCTTTAGTTTAAAGTGAGAATAAACTCAGTATACCTTTTAAAACGATATTACTTTTTTTAAATATTAAAAAAAAAGAAAGAAAATATCAACACATTCAGGTATTTGTCTTACAACCTCACTATTCAGGGTAAGGAGTACTTTGTGGGAATATAAGGTAACCAGTCAAAGACACAAATGTCATTGTTTGTAATTTACAAATATTGGCTTTATATATAAAGCTTACCTGATCACGTTTTCATGGTGTGCTTTTGTAATATCATGTTGTCTTTCATCTGACATGTGTAGTCCGTCTTTAATATTTAGCTTGTGAACACTCTAGAGGCATCATATATTGTCTAATCATCATGCAACTTCTCCCAATAATATCATTGCCTAGTTTGTGACCGGGGTGTGTCAGATCAAAAACTAGTTTGATAGGTCAAACAAGAGAACGAGCTTGCTAACACATTAGAAGTCAAATCAATTTCATTAACTGTATAATTTGTTCTTATGATTTCTTAATTGAGTTGAAAATTGGTTCTGGTTCGTCAAAAAACATGGCCGCTGTTTTCCTTATATGTCTATATTGAATCTTTGTGAACACTTTAAAAGTCACATTTTGGTCCAATCTTTATGAAACATGGTGGGAAAATTAATTGTGTTCTAATAAGAACTCGTCTTAATTAAAAAACGGCTGTGATTTGTGGACACAACATGGCTGCCATGGAGGGTGGGTGGGTAAGTTTTCTTGATATGGCTGTAATGAAACCCTGTGAACACTCTAGATGTCAAATTTGTAATATAATTTTATATGAAATGAGGTCAAAGAATCGGTAATAATGATATATATGCTGAGTTAGAAACGGTTCCAGTTTGTTGAAAAACATGGCCGCAAGAGGGCAAGGCAGTTTTCCGCATATGGCTATAGCGAAACCTTGTTAATACTCTTTTAACAAATGTATTGTCCAATCTTCATGGATGGAACTTTTCATGAATCATTTGTCCAATCAGATTTCGGCTGAGTTTTAAACTGGGTATAAAACTAGGTTACTACATCAAATTTCAAAGGGTTGTAAACACTCTAAAATATGTGGGTTTATTCCACAATCTTTATGGAACTATGTCAAAACATTTGTTGTAATGATATTTCTGCCAAGGCCAAACATAAGAATATACCAAGAAATCAAATATGTATGTTTCATAAAGTACCTATATTATTCTTAACTCCACCTTCTCGGAATAGATTAGTTTATTTGGGTCCTAGGCAAGCACTTTAGTGCCCATGCTGCTTATGTTTAGGTTCTTGATAATACTAACACAACAAAAATTGAAAGTGTATACTTGGTTTCTATTTGAATAAATTATTATTGTTAGTAAAAGAAAATATATAGTTTTAGAGCAATTTTTATTACACTTTTCATATAACAGTTGTTTGGTTAAATGGCATCTTTTTTCATTAGTTACACCTGTCTTTTTTCATTGCTAAGAAAAAAAGTCGACTTAATATTTAAAGTTGAATATGAAAATTATATCCCAACTTTTTAATGCCCCCATAACATAGGTTCTGCGGCATATTAAAATCGCACCGTATGTTAGCTTGTCAGTTAGTTAGTTAGTTAGTATTTCGTTCCGGATTAGTTTCCGCTCAATAAGCCAAGCAATTGATATAATTTATTTACCAAACTTCATGAAAATTTGTAAGGCAATAACATATAGGTCAAGTTCGATAATCGGCCAAACTGACCCAAACGCTTGAGTTACTGCCCTTGAATCATCGTAAAATTGGATTTTTTCTTGTTTCCGCTCAATAACTCGAGCAATTGGCATCAGATCTTTACCTAACTTAATATAACTGTGTAAGGCAATAACATAAAGGTCAAGTTCGATAATCGGCCAAACTGACCCAAACACTTGAGTTACTGCCCTTGAATCATCGTAAAATTGGATTTTTTCTTGTTCCCGCTCAATAACTCGAGCAATTGGCATCAGATCTTTACCAAACTTAATATAACTGTGTAAGGCAATAACATAAAGGTCAAGTTCGATAATCGGCCTAATTGACCCAGACACTCCTTAGTTACGGCTCTTAAATCATCGTAAAATAGTTTTGTTCTAGTTTTCGCTCAATAACTCGAGCAAATGGCATAGGATCTTCGCCACACTTCATGCACATGTGTAAGTCAATAACATCTAGGTTAAGTTTGAAAACTTGCCAAATTGACCCAGACACTCCTGAGTTAGTGCCTTTGAATCATCGAACAATTGCGTTTTTTTCTCGTTTCCGCTCAATAAATATAGCAATAGTCATTGTATCTTCACAATAATTCATGACAATGTGAAAGGCATTAACATCTAGGTCAAGTTTGATAATTATTCAAATTGACCAAGACACGGCCCTTGAATCATTGAACAGTTGCTGTTTTTTTCGTTTCCGCTCAATAACTCGAGCAAATGTCAAAGGATCTTCGCCACACTTCATAAATATGTGTAAGGTCATAAGGTCTAGGTCAAGTTCGATAAACAGCCCAATTGACCAAGACACTCCTGAGTAATGGCCCTTGAATCATCGAACATTTTTTTTTCCTGTTTCCGCTCAAAAACTGAAGCAATCAATATTGGATCTTCAACAAACTTCAAGAAAATGTGTAAGGCAAAACAATTTAGGATAAAGTTGATAATAAGTCAAATTTACTTAGGCACTTCTGAGTAACAGCCATTGAATCATACAAAATGCGTTTCAGCTCAATTACTCAAGTAATTGTCATCGGATCGTCACCAAACTTCATAAAAATGTATAAGGCAATAAGATCTACGTCAAGTTACATAATCAGGAATTTATTTACTCAGGGCCCGCGTTTAGATTTCGAAATCTGCGTTTAGGTTTCGAAAAAGCGTTTTTACAGGACATATGTCTTCCGATGGAGACAGCTCTTGATTACTTCAGACATTGGTCTGTGTTTATTTGTTAAAAATGTGCAGTCCAATATTATCATGTACCTGTTTTGTGTCTTGGAATTCATCAACATTGGGAAATGGACATTTTGAATGTGAAAATAGTATAAGATCAGCAATTGGCTGCCATTTAACCATTTTCTTGCAAATAATGATATTAAAATTAAAGTATATTTTCCACAAATGTTTAAAAAGTTGTCATTTTTCTAATTGTGAGTAGTATAAAGTAAATTGCAAAATAGAATTCATATATCACAATTTTTAAAATAGCATTGCCTCTAGGCATGCTACTGTATGAAAAAACATAAATAAACAATTGACCCATCTCTTGGATCCTCCCTTACAACTTTTTACAATGGCGTCTTTTCTTGTCCACGAATAGATCATGTGACAACAACAAAACAAAATAATTATAAGAAGTTAACTAACAATAAAACATACTGGGAGGTAGAACACCAGGTTGCATGTCATCAGCCGCTCATCCCAGGCTTGATTATTCATACTGAAACTTTATTTAGAAATATTGTACCCTCTTTTTAACAAACGAGGTTATTTTGCTTTGAATATGTCCTTTGGTCTGTTTGCCCGTAGACCAATCGTTTCCACACGATATCTAGATAATGCTTTAACATTCAGCTATCCAAATGCTGTATGCATACATCAATAAAGATTAAGGTCAATCCATTTTGAGTTCAATAGGTCAAAGGTCACAGAAGCTTATAACATGAAATTATAATGGCGAAGTAGTCAGTTTGAGTACCTGCTGTAAAACCCATTATAACACTATTTTAAGCCGATTTTCAATTCTGATAAAAAATGTAGAAAAAATTGGACATTCTACATATATATTACAGTACTGCCATTGTTAAATGCATTCAATCATTGAATTTTAATCCACTTAAAACAGACGTTTGGTAACAATATATTGATTTTCATCGCTAGGTTATTTATAAATGGTTGGGAAAAGACATTAATTATAAATCATGCCTGTTTTTTGTGTGGTGAAAGAGCATTAGTGATCTTTTCTTGCATGTGGTATTATGGATAGTGTGGTCAAGGTTTACAATATTAAAAGTGAAAACAATATAAGCAACTACAAATGTGTTCTTAGTTCATGGCTACCTCTACAATCCAATTTGTCCCACAACTGCACTTATGTCAAAAAATTATGAACACACATAAGGAGTTGCACGAGTTTTCCTGACAATATGTTACTGTAGACTGATCCCTCGATCATCAATCCTGTTTGAGTAATGCTTCTCAATATTGAAAAATATGATTGTTTGGCTAAAGGGACAAAACTCTTCTTATGAAAATAAAACCTTTACAAAAAATATCAAGTTGCGCAATTTTACGTGGTGTGTAATACTTTAAGACTATTTTATCCCAATATGAGCTGTATTCTTTGAGTTACTCACAAAACAATGTTAAAGGTTCTATAAAGGTGAAGATCCGTAATGATGTACCGATTTTTAAATATTATGTTCATATTTTATTTATAAAGGTTATCACAAAACAATATATATATGCTATTGGACATTACAATACAAAAATGAGCAATACAACTTGTTTTGAGCTCAAAATAAAGTGTCCTCCAAGTCAATTGTGTTAACAAACAAACCGTTTATTTACAGCGCTGTTTACTCGGGAAAGAGAAAGTGAAAGTGACTCAGGTCACCAAAAATATATCGATGATTGTTTAAGTTTTCCGGTATTACTCACAAAGTAGGTATCTTCTAAATGGTTAAAAGGTTTGTTGTGAACTAAAAAGTTACTTTCTGCTGGTAAAAAGTTGTTTAAAATAGAATTAAAAATTGAATTTTCTTTCGGCTATTTTTAGCATATGTCACCGCTCTGAGGCTACACATCATGTAAGTTGCAAAAATGTAAACATTTCTTCCAAATATGAAACAGGTATATCTTCCATAATTCTTGGCAACGTTGTACCTAAGCTGTGTTATCAGCAGTTTTTATGCAAGAGTAACTGAAATCCGGTAATAGTTTGACCAGTTGATATGCATAATAATTGGATTTGTCACCTTTATAGAGCCTTGAAATGTGTTTTATTTGCTGAAAATGGGCCATAACTATGTGTATGTTGAAAAAAGACAACCAAAATACACAATGTATAAAGGTGGGCAAAATTACACGAACGATACATATTTATGTCAAGTGTCAGTCCTGTATTGATAATACTGTTTATATGACACTCGACACATATTTTAAAATGTCGTTTTTTCAATGGAGACATAATTACAATTGTAATGAAAAAACAGAATCAAAATGTATATGTGCACAAGCTCACATGCCTTATTACTGAACTCATAAAGTTGCAAGAATGCGTGTTGAGTTATATACGACAGAAAAGTCGTGCGCATGGATGGACAAGTGCAAATCTATATACCCCATATTAAGCCTAAGAAAAAAGTGCTTATGTATTTTGCATGTTTGTTTTTATTTGACACTGTATACTTGTTTGAAGCATTAAATAATATCACTAACTATTCCTTGGTATGTAAAAGTATGAATTATTATTCATTTCAGCCAGTGCAGTAATGTGACCCAAATTTCGGAGCTGACCAACACGCAGCCCACAGACCTACAGGGGTTGTCAGGGGAGCTGGAAACTGTCCTGGTGGAAATAAAAAATCTTCAGATCAGTCAGGGGCTCAGTATTCAGTCATTGCGGCTAGCATACAAAGAACATAAAGAATTCATTACAAATCAAATGCTTATTAATATAAATACTACCATAGATGAATGTGGTAATAGTTCTGTGAGTACATCGGGCACAAATGAGCCATGTTTAAAACAAGTAATGTGTAGGAGTGTTCTTTCTATCTTGAATGAATTTGATAAGTATATAGTGAAGGAACTAAACGAGATGAAAGATGAAGTTAAAAGCATAAAAGGGTCAGTTACAAGTTCGATTCATAAATGCACCAGTCTGCACAATGACTTGTCACAATTCCTTGAAATTGTTCAGAAAATTGGAGATAATAAGGAAGTCTGCCTTATAGCCAGCATAAGATGTAAGCATATCATACAGAAGGCATGGGCAGTGCTGGGAAAGTCAGGCAAGGCGTTTAATGTCCAGCGGAAGTCACAGCACAATGTGAAAATGCCAAGTGATGCAGACCCTTGCTGGATCATAGCTATTAGTGCTCTCCCAGATGGACAGGTCCTGGTTGCAGACAGGCAAAATGATAACGTCAAGCTGCTGAACAAGCAGTACCAGGTGGTGAGCCACTGGGGTGTGACTGCATGTATATGGGACATGTGCCAGATCACTCCCAGTGAGGTTGCAGTGGCTGTGACAAACAATGCTAGTAACAAACATGAGGTCCAGTTTATCACAGTCACCCAGAACCAGCTTTCTCCAGGTAGGAAGCTTGAGTTACAACATGAGGGCAGAGGTATTGCCCACCACCAAGGTGAGCTGTTTATCAGCTCTGGCACTGCACTGTACACGTACTCATTGAGTGGCAAACTGGTATGCAGACTCTATGAAGTTATATCAGCTGAAACTTCAGGTAAGAATCTTTGTGGATTACTCCTGATAACATTCGTATTATGTACAGGGGTTTTCTTGCCATTTTGGGGAAAGGAGTCTGGCCAAATTGGGCTTTTGTAATTCGATAAAATTGCAAATTGTTGAATTTAACTAAACAGACAGAATCAGTATTTTTTTATCAACCAATATTGACAAATCAGGTCTTTCCCTTGCCATTTTGGAAAAAAAACATATAAATTATAGTTATATAATTTGTTGGATGATTACTAATTAAAATCTAGTTATACTAATCATAAGACACTTCTTTCTAAAAGTAAAAAAAACATAAATATTTGTTTGAAAGTTGGATTTTTATGTACAGTATTGGATGCGGATTGGGTCCGTTTTAAGACCATTTTTACATGAAAACCCCCTTATGTATTATAAACTTCTAAAGTTATTGTTCAATAATTGTCCCCTACCGGTGAAACCGGAGGGGACTTATTTTTTTCGCTCTGTCCGTAAGGCCGTTAAACTTTTCTGGATCCTGTGATAACTTTCAAAGTTCTTCATATTTTTATGAAACTTGAAACATAGACAGATGGAAATATGGAGATTATGCACGTGATTTCATTTTGTTCCTACGTCAATAATTCTGGTTGATATGGCAACAAATAGACTAGCAATATTGCTGAAATGGAAATTCCTGTGATAACTTTAAAAGTTCTTCATAGTTTTTCATGGAACTTAAAACATAGATAGATGGCAATATGGAGATTATGCACGTCATTTCATTTTGATCCTTCGTCAAGAAGTATGGTTGCTATGGCAACAAATATGCTAGAAATATTGCCGAAAATGGTGGAGTTTCACCGGTATCGGATCATATTGCTTGACAATAGTCTTGTTTATATGTACCCTTTGATTGCTCCAGTAGCAAAAAGAAGATTCAGAAATATTGATCTATAAACAAGAGTAATAAAGTATTTGACTGTCACGTCATGACATGTCTATAAAAAGAAACTGAGTTCTTGGAAGAGAGACACTTTATGACCTTGTCTTCATTTCATTGGTTGTTAAATTATTGAACATGTACACTATGTTTAATACATTGATCAATTTCATAACGTCATATAAAATAGGTACTTTTGTGGTTGTATTGTTTTATGAAGTGTCACAGATATGTATTAATTAATTATATTATTATATTCATTTTAAAATGTTGCTGTGGTAATTGATTTGGTAAGATACTAGCTAGAAAAGTGTCAATAACTGTTGATTTAAATATTTTTTTCTTGTTATAAACACTTAAAAAACACAAACAACGTCGTACCACGGCACATTAATGAATTATGCTTGCTTTTGTCAATATCACTCATTTCAGTACATAGTTATCATATATATACATGTGTGGGAACTGTATTCATGTTGCACATAATAACATAATATATACGTGTCGATTGAACTGTGCAATTGTTTCTATCTGTGTAATTGTTTCCATCTGTGTAATTGTGATACACTTCATTTGTCAAACGTTAACACAATAACTCTGCTACTGAAGTTTATTGTCAAACTTGACTATTGAATTATTGGGATGTATGCATACATTTTAGATGTGTTAAGACCTACTTATAACAACATATGCGTAATACTATATCACTGCAGTATGTTTAATGATATTATTTAACATTTGCAGTAATTCAATAGCTTGATGTCACTCTGTTTTGCAGTATACAAGTGTGCTGTGAGTCCCACGGGGGACAAGCTGTACATTATTAACTCCCTGCAGCACAAGCTCCTCACCCTGGCCAGGAATGGAACACGCCTGGCTACATACACAGATCCAGACCGAGAAGGCCCATCTTGTGTACATGTGACCCCTGCAGGCCAGGTGCTGGTCTGTGGATACCTGTCCCACACTATACTACATGTGGACAGTGAGGGGAGGAGGAAACTGGCCACTCTGTCTACTGGGAGGTATGAAGTGTGGTGCCCAGAGTCAATCTGCTACTGCAGCCCTTCATCCTGCATTATTGTGGGTCAACGGGCCAGTAATTACATCCTGGTGTACAAAGTGGAATAGTGTGATCATGTATGTATTAGTTGTTGTAATTAGCGATTAATAGTTCAATGACGATGTGTTGTTGAACATACAAACATTGTAGTGTGTAATGTATTTATACAACGTGTTGGTAGTTGAATATGCAAAATATTTGTGTATACATACTTTTATTGACTTATACAATGTGAAGTTGAACATAAGAACATAGGTGTGCGTTATTTTAAAATTACTATATTATGTTTGTAGTTAAAGATGTAAATAATGTGTGTACACATATTGCTATTTACGTCCAATTTAGAACAAGTATGACATATGTTATGTTATTATAACAATTGTTTCAGTAGTGTATTTTAATATGCATATCAAAAAATAAATTCAATCAACAAAAGCATTATAAGCGTACATTTAATATTTATACATACATATACATGTCCATAGCACTTAACCTTATTTTTAGACTTTCATTTCTTCAAATATCATGTCATGTAAACAATTTATATTGATGAATATTTTTTATGAAATATGAAATTGTTTTATTAACATTTTGAGGAGAAGAAAAAGATCTCTTGAGTTAGTGTTAAACAAATAACACACGATGTGAGATTTATAAACTTAGCTTGTGTAATGCATCAGAAAATGTGTCATTGTTAATTAAATTGTTGATATAGATAAAGTCAAAGGAAATTGATTATGGCTATTAATCTTTGACAGGAACAGAAGACCAAACAACTTGTAGCGTAAGCTCCATGTCTCCTGCGGGCTCAATTAAATATGATCTCGGAACACTTTGAAGTTAGTTTGTTAATTTGTTTTGATGTTTTATTCATAGGGTGTGTTGTGTGTTTTAGTCATTGAATCGGAATTTGAGCATTTTTTCAAATGGGTGTAGGTATTGTTCTGTATCGTTGGTGTCATTAGCTTATAAACAACTCTTGCTTTGAAAGTGGATTAAATTCAGCTATATAAATTCGTAAAACTTTAAAAAAAACTATTTTTTCTTGACCGTATTCCCTCTACTTGCTTATTTGCATATTGACAGGCATTAATAAATGAGCAGCTCTTGTTGAACTCACATAATTCAACACGTTACATGTTTTGTTTTCTAAATACTCTGGATCATGTATTATTTAGAGATAAGTCATTCATTAATGCCTGACAATATCGAGGGGTGAACGGAAGACGGTTGTAACTCATATTAAATAATGAAGGAGATACTGCAGTTTTCCGTTCAGCCCTCGATATGCAAATAAGGAACTAGATATAATATGGCCCATCTTTATTTGTATATACTACTTCTATTGCTTCTATCACAGTTTGTATGCCATACTTTGAAAAAGACATCATAAAGCAGTCACACTGTCCGTCAGTACGTCTGTGGGAGGCTTCCTGTTTCAGCCATTTTTTAGGTATATTGATGGATTTTGAATTGACAAATGTCAACCACAATTGTTTGTTTTTTTGCGAGTAACACCTATTTCACAACCTTAAGGTTCAAAGTCACATTGAGATGTCAAAAGTCGAATTGTGTTATAAACAGGTTAAACATTCCTTCCAAAGCCATAAGTGTGCAATATATGGGTGGATTTTGAAATCAAATTACCACAAATGACCACCATCACAAGACGAAATGTTATTCCATATAACAGCTTGATTATTCCTCTCCCAGTCATAACTTTGCTATATTTGTGAGTTCTCAGGAAACCACTTTTTTGATGGTTTGTCAGTTAGGAGTACTGTCAGATTTGTTACCCCGCCAAGTTGTTTGCAAAAATTGAAATGCACACAAAGGCTTATGCCAATGAAATGCGTATACTAATATAATTTAGTTCTATTGAATATATTTATTTAACACAATATATGATTTTTTTCTGAAATAACTTTGCATTTATGCCACCAAAATAAGATATTGTTTCACATGCAGATTTAACTCCTTATCTCAAAGTTCAACGTAACTTTTATAGAGCAAATGTCAATTTTTTCATAAAATAGTTTTCCGCAATGTAACCTTGTTTTTCGTTATGCAATAGTAAACTAACTGGCTACAAATGACTGCTATCGCAAAACGACATATTGTGTGTAAGATACTGATCCCTACATCAGAGGTCAAAGTCACACTGAGAGACCCGATATCAAATTTTGTCATTAAGCATTTTCAACCATTACTGCCATATAAGGATTGATTTTGAAATAACATGGCACATATGTGAAGCCTTATACAACAACGTTTTATGTGAAAGACATGCCTCCTACTTCAAAGGTCAAGGCCATTTTAAAAGGCCAAAGATCATCTCTGTTCTGAATAATTTTGTCCTCTTTGTGTTATTCATCTTGCCATTTTAAACTACCTTACCACTGATGACGATATGAGTAGACAATATTTCGTGTGGAATACCTTTCTACCTACTTCAGATGTCAAGGTTTTACTTACAGGTTAAAGTCTTATTTGACCAGAAATCAGCCAGTCTGCGCTGTAACTCTCCCATTCATTTTGATATTTAATAATAACATCCATAAGGGGACTGTGTGTGTAATGTATGACAGTCCTATATCTTTGAAGGTAAATGCCGCACTTAGGAGACTGAGTGTCTCATGCATAACAGACCTATATCTTTGAAGGTAAATGTCGCACTTACTTAAAGATAAACATAAGCTTATCTCATAATGGCAATATTTCTGTTTAAATGAGGTGAATTTAACCTGTACCACAGCAGCAGTTGGGTTAACGGTCGCGACGGCATTCGCATGTTAACTCATTCCAGATCTGGACTGATTTCTGGTTCGTAAAGTTATGTTACCTCATGCAAATCAGCATATTTTGTTAAATAAATAATTGAACCACTGTGCAACTCTAGAATCTACCATCGCAAATGCCATTAACTCAAAAACACAAAACTAGCAGAGAAAATAATGACTTTTACATTTTTATGACATTCTATTCTAAATACTATGACTGCGTTTGGAATCGCGAATAAACTCTGAAAACGTTGCTATAGTGAGGAAAATCATGCGGATCATTTTTGTAAACAATATCTTCAAGATAAATATGTAGAATTCATCTCTCTAAAGTCCAATTGAAATAATCTATACATACGATTATGTTGCTTTTATCTCCATTGCGATATTAATACTGCATCTTTCGGTAAAAGCAAATGTCAATCATACAAATTTTACAAGAGGGCAGAAATCAACCTTGGTCGTGTGTACACCTGTTACGAAATCCAGCCCAATACAGTCGAGAAAAAAAGTCAATGAAGCCTGTCCTGTGCATGTTTTCATAAAACGACTCCGCTCTTGCCGTCATGTTGGTAAACCATTTCCAAACGAGGTAGGTTCTTCAACGGGGCATGAGTACTTTGAAATGTGAAGATCAGTTTCTTCAAAGAAGATTTTCAATTGCTATCTACATAGATTATAAGAATAATTTCACTGTCCTTTGTATTCAATAAGAAAAAAATCTAAGACATACAGTTGCACCAATCATACCTTATATTAAAGTAGATAGAACACGTGTCTTTCCAAACATAATTTATTGTTTTGAAGATATATTGAGTCCTAAACGAGTTCAAAGGATTAAAATTGGGGTCATGTTGAACTTAATTTTGACTTTAAAAGATATAATTGAATTATAGAGTAATACAATTTAAAATTGACTTAAAATATTCAAGCAGAATGCTAAACAAACATTGATGATGTAGGTTGAGATAACCGATTTCACTGCAACATTTTCTGTATGAGCAAAATGTTAGGGGATAGTCTTGAAAAATCAATGACCTTTATATAACAAACTTATTAGCTATACTTATTTTTTCCTAAGGATTTCATTCTCGGATTTGCTCGAAAAAAGAAACAATGCCGAAATTTCGTACCTCTTACCGTTACATTTAACGCTGATTATTAGAGGCAAAACTATTAGTATCTGAAGAAATGCCCTTTTTTGAATTGTGTTCGGATAAGATTCAAAAGGAACGTAAAGAAGCAAACTTAAACGATCTTGGCATGTACTGTATTGAAAATTGCCATTAAATGCTTTATATTGCTACATGAAAACTTCGGATCAAAAATGCTTCAGTAAACAAACAAGAATAAATTTTAATAATAATAATAATAATAATAATCCTCAACTGGACTCAAACCACTGAGCGATGGAGTTCAAGTCTATCGCTTAGACATCTCGGCCATTCTTGCTCAAAAAATGAGTGATGCATTTAATACTTTATTTAATCAATCCTCGTAGTATCACAAAATATAACGACAACAACAGAACTCTCCAAATTATTAAATCGTTTCGCGTTGCAACGCTTTATAATTTTCAGGTTTTTAAATCGTCATAAGATGCATATAATTGATACTTTAGAAAATGGTAAATGTTTAGTATTACTGTTTCCTCACAAATATCATAACCAAAACGAAAATTAGCGAATCTGAAACAATTTTGTTTTAATTTTGCCAAATTTCCAAAACGTGAAAAGGCCCATTTAAACGACTTATTAGGGTACAAATCAGGAGGGTACTTGTTCCAAACACTGCCCAGGCTATTTGTTCTCCATTAGGCTTTATTTGAAATGTTGACAAAAGAAATATTCTACGGGATATATAATCAAGTCGTATGACCCTCAGATCTGTCAAACATACTATAGGAGTGCTTTGACTAAGTCAACAAAACACCCTCTTGCCTCTGAATGCCGAAATACACACTCCATCAAAGCTCGTCGGAACATTCTTTTATATTTTAATCATTTTAGGGCTTTCGCCTAATCTACGAGATCTTTTTCTTCCCGTTCGCCACATCTGCGAGACTATTGTCTGCCTGCATTTTTAATGTTAATTATTAGAAACCAACTAATTATAACCTAGAAACAAGATGCTGCGATCAATAAACGCGAATGCCCCTATTCTTAGTCTTTTCATTTTTTGATTCACGAACCCATTTGAATAAGAAGGTCAATGTCAATAGCAAAATAAGGTCAGGTGACCTGTATTTAGAGAGTTTTGATTTTTTGGGTTAACCCAGACATTTGGACCTTCCGAATTAGTATTAGTCCAAACGAAGATACATGTTAATGGCAAAATGAGGTAGAGTGTATTGATAGTGTTCAAAGACAGCATCCATGCCAGTACCAAAGCTCTGTTGGAAGCATTATTGATTTAAGACGAAAACGCGTCATATCGGGTCAATCGCGTTAACCACGGACGGACGAAGGGACAGGCAAGTCTGTATATGTCTCCGGACATCTGTATGTGCTTGATGCATAAACCAATATATGTCAAGTTAATAAGACATTTTTAATGAAAGATTCTGTGTAGGAATGGTTTTAATTAAGATAATGAAATGTTGTGTTAATATTACTTTTTTCATATACATGTACACTATATAAACGTGTATATACACCAGGCATTACGGTTTACATGCATTCACGATGATTTGGGGTTTGAACTGAAGAAGGTTTCTTTCTTGTATCTTGTAAACAAGAAGGAATTTAGCTGTTGCTTTTGGTATATATTAAACATTTTTGCATCAGAAAGGTGTCACTCTGTTTCTCTGGTACACATTTAACCATTGAATAATTCAATTTCAAATAATAGAATTTAAATTATTTGTTTTGCTTTTCAATTTGGATGACACTTATATAAAATTACTGCTTATTAACACGTACATGTAGATAGGTGACAAATTCTGGGTTTTGTATTAGGTTCGACGCGTATTTAAACCTGTTTACCCCCAATACTTTGCATTGAGCGTTGCTGGGCGGTGGATTGAATCATTTCTATGTTTGAGTGTCATGTATTGTATAGGAAATTGGTCACTTGCATTAGATAAAAGAATAGTGCATTTAAAACAAATTGCCTCCTGATAATGGTTGTCAAGTTTCATTATTTCTGTATATTTAAACACGAGATCTCCAAAAACACTTTATAAAGTCTTTATAAATGTCAAATGCATCGTAACAGTCAGGATAACTCTTACGTCGATACTTGTATTCTGTCACATATATTATGGTTCATTCTTAAGTACTTAACTGAAATAATCTCTCTGCTAGCAAACATTTCTTGTTTGAAGTAAAAAAAATCAAAATCAAAATCGATAAACGTAACATAGAAACGACATCTGATGAGTTCAACATTATCCTGGTTATAACCTTATAAATGTTGATTTACAGTCTCAAACAATACCACCAAGGGCTCATCAAGAACTCTTCAAGCTTTCCGCAGTCGGACTCGACAATAGCATTAAGATTTGCATAACAATAAACATAATTATTTATCATTTAATAAAAATATTAAATAGTATTCTCGATTGAGGGTTTTAACCAGGCAGACGACGAGGCAGCTGCCTCGGCCTTAGTTAGCATTCTGAACAAAAGAACGAAAATATTTTGAATATCATTTTGCAGAAAAATAAATGTAACAGTCAAATTCAAATCCATAACTACGTCAGCAAAAATATAACATTAACTTCCTTCTATTATTGTCTTACTTGAATTTGTTTTTAACTTGCAATGCGGTTTTTGTAAACCAGATGTTAACTTAAGCAATTACAAAGACTACACAATGGGACACATTCGACCATTGAAAGGGGCCTTTTCACAGGTTTTAGCATATTTAAAAGTTTGTCATTAAACCCTTTTTTATTGTTAAATGTAAAAAAGGTATCTAAGAAGCTCCAGTAAAAAATCAAGAATAAAATTTAAAAAAAAAGAAAAAAAAGTAAACCTCAGCAGGGCTCGAACCATTTACCACTGGAGTCCTGGAGTTAAAACCAATTAGACCGCTCGGCCATCCTGCCAAATAACAGTCGTATTTATACTTTATATAAGCAATCTTCGTAGTTTCACAAAATTAAATGACAACAACAGAACTCTCCAAACTATTTAATCGTTTCGCGTTGCAACGCTTTATAATTTTCAGGTTTATAAATCGTCAAAAGATGCATATAATGAATATATTAAAGCATGGTAAATGTTCAGTTTTACTGTTTCCTCACACATATCATAACTAAAACATAAATATGCGAATCTGAAACAACTTTTTTCAATTTTGTCATTTTGCCAATACGTGAAAAGATCCCTTTAAGATCGCATGTCATCATGGTTTCGCTAGGATATGTTTTGATAATATGTCTATTGATCCACTTCTTTCACAACATCTTGGCACAACACGTTTTATATAATAGACACGTACAAATGAATATGAAGGTTGTCAATCGAAAGTTTATCGTTACAAATATTTCCAGTTGTCCATGTTATGCGAGTCTGCACGGCGTCCTCAGTGCTACAATACACAACATAAATAATAACAAATATTGTTGTTTTTAATTTGTTTGTTTTTTTGTTGTTTCATAAAATGAAAGAAAAATATATGTTAATTGTTTAACAGGAATGGGATATGATCGAAACTATGTTAATATCCATTAATGTAAATCCTTAATCTATGAAGCATATACAGTGTTTTCTTTTTCTTTCTCTTTTTCCGAATGTGAATTTGTAACATGTGTTGTATGTATATTTTGGATTACTACTTCTATGGCTATACACACCCTACGTATACATGCTTATGAGTTGCTATGTATGTTGCACGATTTTAAAATGAATCGTATATGAATGAATGTATTACTATATGGCAAAAATAAAATTTATGTAAAAATAATAACAAAGCGATTCCAATTTAACGGTTTTAATATACTTGCAGACCAGGTTTCTCGATTGTCCTATGGTATATTGTATACATGCAGCAATTAATAAACATGTAGAAGCAATGTCAACTTTGTATTGCCAAAGAAGTTGCTTGTTTGAACTTGGATTAATTGGCAGATAAAACAAACGTTGAAAGTTTACACAATTTTGTGTGGTGTTATGTCCCCCGACCCGATTGACTGCCGCAGTATGAATGTGCCTCTTTCTACACCACTCAATAATACTACGGCGAATATATACCCCTATGTATCGGCGCGGAAGCCGTTGCGAGTAGAATACCTTACATTCTCCAAAACGCTGAACTTATAAGGTCCATAGCTTTAGTTACTTTGTGACAAAGGATAATCAAACATGCAAATGCACAACTTCATAAAATTTATTACCAAATGGAACAAATGGAACAATATGAGACAATGTTCAATGTTTCCTGACGAGTTTGTGTCTACGGACAGATGAGCATGGGGTTTCTAATTTGATCCGCTGATGCTACGTGCTTGGAATGTATACTGCATTCAAGCATACAGTTTAGGACACGATTTTCAATGGCATGAACTCAAACAAAGGCATCGAATGTGTTTAGCCCACGTATATTATCATTTCCAAAAATGACATCCAACACATAGTCATTGATAGGAGAAAGAATGATATTGAATTTTTTAAGTGAAGTGATTTTTTTTAAACAGTTTTTAAATTTGAATACATAGTTATCCTTTTGTTCATGCCTGAGCAAGATATCCATCTTAACTACAAATTTGCCCTAACAATGCGCCGATTGTCGCAAAAGCCTATATTGTGTTGATATATATTCTGCTCAAGATAATGTTTTCATTACAGTTGTTGGACTATAAGTTTGTTACTGATGTTAGAGATAAACTGATGTGAAGGTCAAATATGAGACAACATAACAATCATGTGCCTTTTAAAGGGTCAAAGGACACATAAAGTACATGCATTTAAACGTTTACTTGGTAACTAAACATAAGTCATTTGCACAATAATAATGTAAGTAGTGATAGCCATAATTCAAGATGACTGTATTGATATGTATAAATAATGTCATTTAAAACTTGCTTTAATCGAAGAAATTATCTATACACCATTCTATTTAGCGGACATCTTTTATCGTCTTATACTTTAAATCGTTACGCTGCAAGCAATATGTGTAATAAACATACATGTAAATCAACATAAATGAAAACTATTTAATACAATAATAAAACTGTAATGATCACATGATTAGATTTATCGTTCTTACAATTAACAATTTATCTAAGATTGTGTACTGGTTTCATATATAAACTTGTTAGTTTCTTCTTATTTAAGTATCACATGACCAATTAGTTCATGCACAATACTATTTATCGTATGTCATTTCGTCTTGTAATTGTATGAACGCTGCAAAATACATTCTTCAGTTTCACCCCTTTAGAAAACTCAACATACTAGCAAACTGTTTTATCGAAATTAGATAACAATCGATACATCCAATATATGTTGAAGCCTATGTGTAAAAAGGCTATACAATCGACTGGCGATTTATCGTTTCTATCAGTTTCTTCGTATAGATTGTATTTATAAATCGTAATATTGAATCCACAACATACAATAGTTGTATTTATTATATATTTCACTGAATAAGAAGTATAAATGTTTGCAATGACCACTGACGTAGTTTGCGAATTTCATTCTTGACCGGTCGGGTCAATATGCTTATTCCATGAAAAGTTTCTTTGCATAAAGTGTTTGATTGAAAAAGTTGACGAGCAGAAAGACTGTAACAAAAAAGTTCTGGCTGAAATTGAGGATGAAAAAGACAAATTGAGAGTGAGCTTTCACAAAAATGAAATTGAAGTCGAAACAGCAGCAAAAAGAATTAACAAAGAGAATTCAAGAAATAAGAGATGGTAAAACAATGTAACTGAATCAAGTTGAAGAAAACAAAAATACGCTTATAAGCAAGTTTAATGCAATGACGGAGACAATGATAGCGAATATAACTAAAGAAGGTGAGGAATAAGAAACAAAATATAATAACCTTCTGAAACAAATTGATTACGACACTAAACGAATTGGAGAAAAGGTTATCAAGAAGAATTCAAGTGGGAGTATTGCTGATCTTTACAAAGATATTGAATAGCTAGAAATCGCTCTCAAAACGACATTTGTAGCCCGTGATAATCTTTGTGTAGACTTTGAAATGGCAGAAAAACTAAAGGACATACAAACACGTGAACTTTGTGAGTATGTGCTGGAAGAAGGACTGTATGATACGATTGGTAAATACGTAAACAAGGGATTCGAAAAGGATGATCAGGAAAAGAAAGACGAAAAGAAACTAACAAAAATACATAATGCCAATGAACCTACAGGACCTGTCATTATAAAAGATACAAATATTGACATACTACAGAGTAATTTGAAGCCTAAGATTACCATAGATTTAAACAAAGATAGTGATAAAATAGATAAAAAAAAACACCTTACAATCAGAGTGCAGAAAATAAACTTATAAATGTAGTTGTTCGCAACGAAGGTGATCAACATCAAATAATACATAAGAACGAGTTATACCAGGGTTCAGAAGTTTTCATTTATGACTTTGCAAATTCCCCAAAGGACAAGCGAAAAGGGACGAATGTTCTTCGATTTAAGAAAACAAAACTTAGCCAAAATACAATATCGGAGATGTACAGCTAGACGAGACAACGTCTTCGAACGAACTTTCGAAAGGTTGCTGTTCTTAATGTGTTGAAGCAAACAACGATGGAGTGATACATTGTTCTACTCATAATCATTTAATTGCCTATGTGAACATGGCACTCAATTTAACAACATAAAATAGCTTCATCATTATTATAAAGGGTGTTAAACATGCAACATTATATAAACCTAAGTAGTTGACTAAACGCAAACATTCTAGGTTGAACAAATCTAATACATTGATACAGTTCAGCAATCGTGTATAAAGGATGGTTTTATTCAGAGCTGTGTTGATACATGATAAGCTGATTATGTTATTAGAAACAGCATAATTATACATATTGGTATTGCGTCAGAAAATATATTAGCGGTAAATATTGTTTAAGTAGTACATTATTTTTGAAAACGTTAAGGAGGATAAGTGTACTTTGCTTTTAATCAGCCAAGAAAGCTTAGTCAATTATTCGTACAAATTATGTCTTGTCCATGTGCATTTGTATAGAACATTGTTTTTGTGGTGTTTAAGAATCAATACGTGCAACATATATCCTCATTGTTCTGTTTGTGTAATAATTATACTGCTTATGTTAATTTATCCTTAATATCATATAGAGTGTTATGTTTGATTGTGTGGTTTTGACACTTAAACTTTACCCATTATAGTTTTTTAACCAGGATATCTTAAATTGTGTTTGGTTGGTTTGTGTTGTTGTGATTTTATAATTAAACTGCTCATACTGATGTATCCATAAATCTCATATTTGGTTTGTTTTGTTTGTGTTGTTGTGATACTTATAAAACTTATAATTATTTATCCAGAATTTTGTAATAAATGAAAGTATAGAAAAACAACATTTTGATTGTACTGTAATAATTAAAATATATTAACTCCATAAGGATTGTACCAAGAACAATTTTTAAGTTTCAATTTATTAGGTTTGTGTATTTTAACAATCAACCTAATAAGTGATTTTAAATGAGACTTGGTTTTGTTTTTATCCATTATAAATACCGTCTAAGCACAAACATTTCAGTGTAAAACATATACAACTACTGAAAAAAAGACACAACTACTACTCATTTGTGTTTTCATCAGTTGTACAGTCTCAAATTATGCATACCTGGCAAAAATGAAATAATTTACGGATTTACGGACTACATTTAGATTCACATCGTACATCGAATCATTTCTGTCGTCAGTTGTCACTTTAAAGTGATATTGTGCGCATCTAACAGTAAATGCTATGTTTATAGGTGTCTACCGCAAGCGTTGTTTATTTTTTGTGTTTTCACTTCATATACACTTATATTTGTTAATGCAGCATCAACATACAATAACAATATCCCGGAAAGCAAATGCATTTGAATATCAACCGTACTTTCGTTTTACAACTGACGAAAGAAATGATTCGATGTACGATGTGAATCTTAATTTAGTTTTAGTGCAAATTCGTACATACGACATAAACAACAATTTTGTTTTACGGATCATTTTAATTTCCTGCAACGATATCTATTCATACGACACACGAACACTAACTCCGATCCTAATAAAAAGACAGTTCGCTCGGCTTAGAGGACTGGGACAGTCATGTAAAATATCAAATATAATATATAATTTTTTAAAATTAACTGGTACAAAGAAGAGTTGCAGATAATTGGTCGGTTACCACATTTTAACTAACTCTTTTGACCTGTTAATTCTGTTTAGCTTTAACGGTGATGTGCTTGCTGTTAAACAGGCGATCACCATTTAACATAATGATGTACCTTTTAAAATATGCGTTAGACATCGCTTACATTTAAAAAATAAATACTCCACTTAACGCGTTTCTCCGCGCAAACGTATTCCCTATAAACATTAGCAAATGTTTATAGCAAATGCTATAAACGCCATCAGATAAGAACGTAAAATGTGACATATGATAGTTTGATTCAGTCGATGATTAGTATTTTCATAACGTTTTAATTACACGTATAGAATCTACTTTATGGAAACAAATCGATTTGCGTATATAGCCATTTAAAGGGGCTCTTTCACAGATTTTGGCATGTATTGAAGTTTGTCATTAGATACTTTATATTGATAAATGTAAACATTGGATCTAAAAAGCTCCAGTAAATAAAATAAGAATAAAATTAAAGAAAGAAAAAAAGGAACCCTCATCTGGGCTAGAACCACTAACCTGGGGTAAAAGTCTATCGCTTAGACCACTCGGCCATCCGTGCTCATACAATGAGTGATGTATTTTATACTTTATATAAGCAATCCTCTTAGTATCACAAGATATAATGACAGAACTCTCCAAAATATTAAATCGTTTTGCATTTCAACGCTTTATAATGTTCAGGTTTTTAAATCGTCATAAGATGCATTTAGTTGATATTTTAGAGCATGGTAAATGTTCAATATTACTATTTCCTCACAAATATCATAACTACAACGAAAATGTGCGAATCTGAAACTATTTGTTTCTTCAATTTTGTAAATTTATTAAAACGAGAAAAGGCCCTTTTAATTAAATACACTTTTAAAATGATTAGGTACATGCAAAGATATATCGACAGCATTTCAGGAGGAGTGTTCCTATGTCGAATTAACGTTAACGTTATCACACGAATGAGATCTGGTTATAATTTATTTTTTACATGAATTAAATGTAAACACAGAGAAGTATATCAGAACGGTATTTATGTCGATTATAAAGCAAACATTAGAAAAAGCAGTCGGAAAATCTTATTTCATTAATGATTAAATGACAACTTAAATTAACTGAAGTGTCATACCTCCCATTCAACAAGTTATGGTTCGATTTTAAAGCTACTTCGAATCTGGCTTTACGCAAAGGCGTTTTATTGACAAAAACGAACCCTGTTGCTAGTTATCTGCAGGAATACCTGTACCCAGTTGTCTTTTATCCTTTGGAATTATTCCGAATATATGTAGCAGATCGCCTATTATCTGATTTGAATTTTGGTACAACATTGCAAAATATCGTATTGAATGTGTTAACAAGATCGCAAATTAGCTGATAGAATTAAGGTACAAGATTGTCAACTACTCATGAGATTCAGAATTTCCGATAAATATTTACCGTAGAAACCGGTATTTCCGCTTCTGCATTATTATGCGACTTGTCGATTAACGACCATGTTATTTAACATGGACAAACATGCCATTTTCAAAATAAGCATTGGAATAAGATGATTTGATTAAAACATTTTAAACACAATACACAAAACGTGTACGCGTTTCTTAATTTTCATTATCAACATCTGGTTTATTTGAACGTACGATCAAAATACTATTCACAAATGGAAGGCAAAGAGTCCAACAAAACAGTCATAACCTTGGACAACATGAGTTCATTTTTCAACGTATTTTTTACAACTTAGTGCGAAACACAGTTTGATGTTAGATGACAATGTGCGTTACTCCATAAACGCTCTTTGCTATCCACCCGACTTAATGTTCAGAGCTAGCATTATTATACATTATAACATAAATGCCCGTTGCAAGGTGCATCATCTATAGCCCCCTCCCCTTCCCTTTCCGTCTTATCATCATTTTCATCATACTCTTTAACAGTATCAGAAACATTGTAATTATTTTCATCACCACCACATTTTACTAAGTTTAATCATCACCGCCACCTATATCAAAAAGGTTACCAAATGTAATTGCGATATAAACACGGATTTTTAACTCTATATATTGAAAATTCGGGCTTAATTCAGCAAACCATGATATTCCAACAAGAGAAGAAAATTCTTGTTTTTATCCACTTCTTTTAGAACAAAACACCAACTTAAAATATACAATTATTAAGACATCGTCGCCTTGAACCGGGCAATACATTATATTGTGTGAACCGCTTTGAGAGCTTGTGGGACCTCACACTAAACCCCAAATCAATCACAAACCCAAAGCGTGTAAAAACCATTTCACTCAAATGTAACTATGCAGATATATAATAAAAACACTAATGCGAAAACGTGACGCATGAGTCAAATACAACACACACTTGTAGATTTCTAGTTGCTTAATAATCGGAATCTATTAAAACAAACATGTTAGGGATATACTTGAAAGTCATTACTACACAAAGAACTATGACCCATGTATATAATGATTAATTATTAGGTAGAACAATGTTTCAAACAGGTGTACGAAAGATGATTAGTTTTTTTTTTTGCACATAAAAAAATATCTACTGCTTACTTCCTCTGAGGCATAAAATAAGAAAACAATAGAGATATGTTCACGGTTACATTCAACTGCATCTGATGCCAATGGTTATGATGATGGTTCTCGGTGATGATAATGATGACTATTTATTAAATGTTACAAACTGAATATGCATTTCAGGGCATTACGCGCAGCATTAACAGCAAAATAATAAATGAATACACTTCTTTTATTTCTTTTATCAAAATCAAACCATTTTAACTCTACAATATTATAGACATTATGTTTGATAAATCGTACAATAAAACGAAGTGAAACTCCAGCTGCTGGAGCAGTATTGAATTATCATTATATACAATTAGTTGGTACTTAACTTAAGGCAAGTGACCAATTGCCAAAACAGTACAAAACAGCACAACACAGCACAACACAAAACAACATAAACACATATAAGAATAAAGCTGGGGTCACCGCCTTCGAACGGTCAATGCAAAGCATTGGTGGTTTTAACCGGTTTTAGAGAGTTCAACCTCACACTTGGCCCAGCAATATTCATGATACATATAATTGTAAATAAAATTTAACCTCATAGCATTGCAAATAAAATTAAACAATAATAAAAGGGAATTAAAACGCATTCAATTTAATTACCATTTAATTACTCAATGGTAGGAAAGAGACCAGAGCAAAAGAGTTACAACTTTTTGAGGAACGATAAAATGAAACTACGAACAAGTGTCAACTACATTCCTTCTTTATAGAAAAAGATTTAAGAATATAGCATCATAAAGTTAATATTTCAGATCATCATCGCGCAAATACAGGAAGAAGCAGCAATAATGGGTGTAAAAGATCCATATTACATAGCTTGGTTGTTTATGTGACTGCTAAAAAATAAATCAAACAAAAAACGCCTGTCAAAGAGAAAATATAATAAAAATTGAACGCTATAAACCCAATGACCTATGCATGTAGATTAAAACAGTGAAAGTTTGTCGTACGAAGCAATATAGAAGCGATGACGTCACACAAATCAATGTAGCCAGGAACAGTGAAAGAGTATCGAATGACGTAATTGAGAAGCGAAGACACGATGACGTGAACAAAATCCAGGGGCAATACTGTAAAATAAAAATATAAAATATTAAAGGGGCGGTACTGTAAAATTGAATTACCAATAAAACCAGCTTAGGTGATTAAATATGTAAGAATCAAACGTGTAAAATGGTATTTCCACTAATGGTTCCAAATTTTAAGAGAAGAAAGATATAGTGAATCAAAAACCAACACGCACGTGTTTTTTAGAACGTTGACATCATATCCTTTTGATGAAAATGAGTTAATCAAATTGAAAAGTTCAATATATACATTTTTTAAAGATATTTTAATTTGCGAACACGTTTCAAAACATCTTCATAAAATGATGGGTGGGACATTCCATTAGATAAATGCCATTTTAAAGAAACATTATATTTTGAAATTAAATCACTATACTTTGAGTGAAATTTAGCGAATTTACTTCTTAGGTTATGATAAAAAAAAACTTGTTTTAGCAATTTATTCGTTAATATACGACTACGATCATTAAAATCTTTAATAAATGAACATGCTCTGGCATAACGTACCAACTGCGAAATGTAAATACCATAGGATGGACCTTTAGGGATGTTGCCATCTATGAACGGAATATTCACAATTTCAAAGTAAAAGTCGTCCCGTTTGTCGTATAAACTAGTTTTAATCATAACATTAATAGTAAGATGTAAGTCTAAATACGCAGCGTCAGTATTGGACTGACACGATCTATTTAAGACTATTTCGTTTGGATAGATTTTGTAAATATATTGTTCAAAGAATGGGTTATCTAAATTAAGTATGTCATCAATGTACCTACTAGTAAGGTAAAAACATTGAATCAAATCTAGTTGTTTAGTTTTAGATAATTCTATCATAAAAACAGTTTCATAACAATATAAAAAAATATCAGCTATAAGTGGCGCACAATTAGTACCCATAGGAACGCAGATAATTTGTTTAAATATTTTACCATTACATTCTAGGAATAAGTTATCCAGAAGAAAAGAAAGTGCTGCACAGAAGTCAAGACAAGTCCAAATGATGTAATTATCTAATATCTGATTAGTAAGCCTTACAACTTTAAAATATTGAAACCGATTGCATTATGCACACGCGGCACCTGATAGCGGCGAGATTACTAATCAATAAGGCAGCTACATGGAATACCAAGAGGTACACTTGAGTTATCTGTATTAAAGATAAATAGAAATGTTACATATTTTCATAAATATACATCAAACTTGTTTTACTCATTAACAGGCATTGACCTTTTCAGTGATTGTTCAAGAACATACAATTTAACAATGGCGTATACAGCAGTGTGTCAAGCTCATTCAAAATCGGCATCTTCAATTTGTTTCACACACGGGACATTTCTGTGTATTAAATGTCTGCTTGAAAAGGTTGAAGAGAAAGAAGATTGTATCAAATATGATATGACTGACATCACAGACGAAAAAGATCGCACGAAGCTGAGGTATTTTATAATGCAACAGCGTGCTTTAAAGCAACAAGAAACTTTAAATTACAGAATCAAAGAGGTTAATAAGGAACGAGAATATTTGGTTAAGCAAGTGGAAGAGGCACAAGAAACGCTTATTAAAAATATAAAGGACAAAGCTGACAATATTTTGACGGCAATAAACAATGAAGGTAAAAAGATTGAATCGAAATACCAAGTTCTCGTGAAAGAAATCGATGAAAAGTTAAAACCTGTAGAAGCGGATATGAAACGCATGGAATCTGCAGATTCCGATGTTGCTAAAATTCGGAGATCGATAGAGATTTTGGAGAACGAGTTGACACAAAAATACTTAGTTTGTGGCACTGTATCAGCCGACTTTGAAACAAACAAAAAACTAACAGAAACATTTAAAGGCCTTGATTCTCTTGGTACCTTCGTTTTGGCAGAGTTGGAAGAGTATGAAGCAGTTGGCGGAGAAGACAACAAGGCATTTGCAAACGACGAAGGTGAAAAGAGAGATGTGAGGAAAACTAAGCAAACAGAGGGCATTGACATCAAAGACGAAGGTGAAAAGATCGACGTAAGGAAAACAGAGAACACAGAGATAACTTTAAACAGAGACGTCCTCCTCGCTTCTGCAATATACGAACCCGATATTCGGACATCTGATGCCCAGCCTGTAAAACAAAGCGCTAGTGTTGAGGAAGAAGCTGATAAATCAAAATGTGAAAATAAAGAAAAAGAAAAACCCCCACCGCCTGTACCGAGACGATCGCAATTAAAAAGCGATGATAAAACTACAGATAAGTCGAAATGCTGTTGCAATTAAATGAAGGACAAAATAAAGAAAACATATTCGCTTAATTGTGATTTTTGTAAAAATTGAACGCGTGATCTAGTTTAAAAACATGTAAGCTCATATCAAAAATGCCCGCATATGTTTTATTATTGTTGGATCAACGAATACGTTTGATATTATATAAAGTATGTGTGAATAAATAAAATAAAATATTATACGGAAAAACAACTGTGTAGCAGATTTATTTTAAAGAAATAATTTATGGGAAATATGAATGAGATACAAAATTTAAGTTCATGTAAATTATTTAGGACAAATTGATTAATTTTGCATACTAATTGTCATAATTGTAATCAATAAAATTGACATAAGCCAGTTAAAGACAATTTTTGATAAATCGGGCCTAGCCATCTAGAATTAGTCAGGGCGACAAATGAATCACGGAATTGCAAGTAACATAAATGTGCATTCTTGTTTAGTGCATGTATTATACCATGATTTGTTTAAATTCGTATCACAATAAGCGTGTAAAGTAATTTGTGAGTTTTGTTATCATCGTCATTTCAGTGAATTGCTGTACAAATAAGGCACATCAGAGGGTCACTTTGTAGTTATCTTACATTTATCAGATTATATAACTTTCGTGATCATGTAGGATTGGTATGCAGTAAGGGACGATATACATGTCTAACGTTCACCTAGATTGGTGTTCACATCTCAACATCTAGAGCCTTGTTAATAATGGGCGTAAAGCACAATTTGTAAGAACAAAACAAATCTATATCGCATTAAGCGGAACACAAAACATCTCGAATGTATAATTTGATAATGATCTGATTTTAAAGATTTCGTGTGTTTTTCTTCATGATCGATATTTTGTGTTCGTTTTCATGACTTTTAGACTTTTTCATTTGTACTAAATTTGCTAAACAAATAAAACATATAGTACGACCATAACGCGCAAGAGTCCTTACCCAGCTTAGAAAAAACTCAGTAATCTAAAAACAACACCAACCCAATCCGTCTTTTAATAAAAATACGGTGAAAGTGTTCACAAACACTATGCATTCTATAAATAAATGTACGCCAAATAAGTGGAATAAACTTATGAAGCGTGTTGAGGGCTAGTTTATAATTTGCATAACTATGTTTGTTTGTTTAATTATATCATGGCCGTTCATCACTGGCGCCAAGTCTTTGTTAGCATGCATTAACAAGCGAGAGTTTGCATAGCTAGCATTGGAGTTTCTTTGCATCCGTCGGATAAAGGATGAGACAGATGTTACTAAAATAGAAAAAATGTGTCTTTTCAATGCATTGAGTTTGGACTGATATAGTGTGTTAAAATTTCCATAGCTTGGAATTCTATCTGGGACAATCTGGGTCAAGATCAAAGTCACTGTTTCTTAAAATAAAATAAAAAAGTTGTATGCGGGTGTTGTTCTGGAAGTTTGTGTGTTTGTTGCTTACTTACAGACCTAGCTACGGATTGCATATGTGACCAATTGGATCAAGGTCAATGTCACAAGTTCTTAAAATGTATAATGACTGATAATAAGCGTCGTTTCCTGTGACCTTGATGTGTGAAAAGTTGAACTTAAATCAATAAGCGTTGTTTTCTATGACATTGAATTGTGAGCAGTTAAAATTAAATCAAAAAGAGTTGTTTCCTGTGACTTGATGTGAGAGCAGTTGAAATTAAATCAATAAGCGTCGGTCTTTCCTTCCAAGTAAACATAATATCAATTTGCATGATGATAACTTCATGTTGTTGATCTCAATATCGAACGTCGCCTTCTTTCGCACCCAATTATCTCGTAGATCAACGCGTTATATATATTTCGTGCAGACATGAAATGATCAGCATTTTATGTAAGAAGGCCATGGGACCTTAACCTTTGTCCTTTTGACCTCAGAATTGATAGGCGTTTTCCTTTTATTTAAAGTAACCTTTACACCGATTTGCATAATGGTTGGTAGACGCGTCCTCTAGTATCACGCGGAAACAAAATAGTCAACATGTCATATTACAAGCTACTTTAAAATTGACATTTGTACTCTTGACCTCACTATCGATAGGCGAATTGCTTTCATTCCAAGTACCTTTCGCACCCTTAGCATTATTTGTATTTCCAAACGTCCTTTTGATATCGAGCGGAAAAGAAATGATCTAAGGACGTAGCGAACGACTAACTGATCCTCCGTGCGACTGACCGACGGACAGAGCTATATACAATCGCTTCTTAAAAGTAGACCATAACAATAAATGGAAGAGAATAAAAGAGACAAAAAGTTAACCACACCAGGGGCTCGACCCACTGACCCATGGAGTAAAAGCCATGCGCCGAAACCACTCAGCCATCCGTCTTCAAGTGTGTGTGTGTGTGTGCGTGTGTTTGTGTGTGCTTGCTTGCGTGCGTGCGTGCGTGCGTGTGCGTGTGCGTGTGTGCGTGTGCGTGTGCGTGTGTGTGTGTGTGTGTGTGTGTGTGTGTGTGTGTCTGTCTGTCTGTCTGTCTGTCTGTCTGTCTGTCTGTCTGTCTGTCTGTCTGTCTGTCTGTCTGTCTGTCTGTCTGTCTGTCTGTCTGTCTGTCTGTCTGTCTGTCTGTCTGTCTGTCTGTCTGTCTGTCTGTCTGTCTGTCTGTCTGTCTGTCTGTCTGTCTGTCTGTCTGTCTGTCTGTCTGTCTGTCTGTCTGTCTGTCTGTCTGTCTGTCTGTCTGTCTGTGTATTTCAGAGTTTATGTTCGGGTCGTCGTTAAGTCTTTACGACTACATTATGTGCGGACCTGACCATCCGTCTTCACATGGGTTGCCATTTATTTTATACTTTGTATACCCATCCACGTGTTTTTATAAAATATTACGAGGACACAAGAAATCTTTATAATTTCATCGATTTTGTAAGTATGAGTTTTTGTAAACAAAAGTGTATTTTCAGTATGAGTCTGCGGCATTAGTTTTATTTCACACACTGGTGTACATTGTTAATTTATTTCACGAATCTGTGACAAAAAGTAGAAAAAAATCTCATTTCAATATACTGTGAACAAGTCCCTTTAAAGTAATTTTTGTAGGTTTATTCTGCTATACAGCAGAACATTATGTACAAGTGAATAAAAGTCTATTTTCGTTTATTTTATGTTACTGGTTACTCTTAACTTTTATTCGTGTGATGTATTCATCATCCTTCCATCTGTTTTGAAACATTTGACAAAATCGTTTATACTCGCTTTAATTAAGTGGAACGATGGCAAGTATATACGATCCTTTGATAATGTTTTTTCAAAACATGTGAATTGTTGATTAAAAAAAAAACAAGAACACAAATTCTGAACTTTAAGTTTGTTAAGTATTCATCATTTAAAGGGACTATAAACCACGAATGACGAAGAAAAAAAAGTTCTAAAATACCGTATTTTTACAATTATTAGTTTATATTGATTAAAACATCACGAGTGGTATATTACATTACTTGAAAAAAGTTATATTTTCAGTATATTCGGTAATAAGATTTTCGATTTGAAATCGAAAGTACAATAGGTGACATAACGATATACACACTATAAATATCGCAAGTAGATTGATCATTTTATATATAAAATATATACAATTCACTACGCATGCATAATTTGCATTCCTGGGTTTACCACGTGACGATGATGATCAATCTACTTTCGTTATTCATAGTTAACTGGTAGTTACCTGGTATGCATACCCAGTAAAATTAAATAAATACAAAAATAAAGTGAAAATAAAAAAACAACCTTTTTCAAGTAATGTTATATACCAGTCGCGATATTTTAATCCATATAAACTAATAATTGTAAAAATTACGGTATTTTAGAACTTTTCTTTTTTCGTCATTCGTGGTTGACACAATACTTTAACAATACTATTGTTCTAGTCACCACTATTGCCATAGTTGCTTATGTCTTTTGTGTATAAGCAACTGATTCAGAAGCGCTGTGTCCATAGAAATACACGTATTCAACTGCATGTAAAAGCATGTACATTTTGTATTATATTTACTCCGCGCATCAAGTGGAAAGAGAATTAGTAGGTCATAGCAAACCAGCAATCACAAACTGGCTTGTAGTTGCGTCGATTAAAATCATATATAAGATGATGTTCTTTCGTCATGTTACCAATAAATGATCATTTAAATAAAAGAAAACAACATGCTAACATTACTTACGGGGTCACATGGTTAAAATGGTAATGCAAGACTTCTAACGACAATCTTCTAAATAAAGGTCTGCACACACAGTGTGTGAACAATCTCAATTCATATGTTATGTTAAACATCTTTGACTTAATAAGTGCAATTTATTAATAGTCAAAATACATTTTAAAAACAAAAACATTTACATATGACTTTATTTACATATGATTGTTCAGCTTATAACAAACATTGTTTTACCGTGTTTGACGTCATCTCATCAACTATTATAATTCCTAATACAAAGTCATGTTGATAGTTAATAAAGAAAAATTCGTTTTCATACAATTTGTTTGGTTGAAAAAAAACATTAGTTACATCAATCGATTAAATATAGAAATACAGGCCCGTTAAGCA
This sequence comes from Dreissena polymorpha, assembly GCF_020536995.1. Lineage (NCBI taxonomy): Eukaryota > Metazoa > Mollusca > Bivalvia > Myida > Dreissenidae > Dreissena > Dreissena polymorpha. The sequence goes on from NC_068367.1 coordinate 38,118,676, forward strand.
ATTCATTTCAAGGCAAACAATATAATGAACAAATAATTAATAAAAAAAACAAAAACAAAGACTGTAATAAACAAAAATAAACATATAAGTATTCAAATTCAAAAGATTGGCTCCGTTACCAAAATTCGAGTTGTCAATGCACTTACAATTTCTAAAAAATAACCGATAAACAGCAATAAAGCTTCTTCCAATAATATATGAAAGCAACATGAAAGCTCAGTAGGCACCTTTAAATGAAGCATCGGTAAGTAAACAACGATTTCACGTGAAATCCAATGTCAATAATGTGAAAACAAGCAAACGTAGCACTGTTTTGAACAAATAATGAAGGAACTACAATAATTTATGTGTATGTATGTCTGCTGAAATGTGCGTATTAAATTTGATACTTAACTGTTTTTATGTGATGAATTAAAGCTTGTTCATTTTGTACAGTTGTATGAGTTAAACGATACAACATTTTTAAAACGTATTAATACAAAAACATTATTTTATCAAAACTTTGTGGTTGCAGTCATTTACAGTTAAAATTTTATTTAACGTTGTGCACAAAACACTGATTCGAATATCAATGAGATCAATTTCGCCACGATTCGAATCCTTTATCTACTGGCTGGGTCACAGGACCTTTTGTTGAAGCATAAGGTATACTGCCTCCCATTAACTTTGTTATATACCTTGATTCCGTCTGATCGGAGACGGCATGATAAAAGTTATCTGGTTGTTTAGCCACACCGTCTTGTTTCTTCAGGGATTGATACGAATTATAACAGTATTTTGCATCATTTATATATCATCAACATTAATAAAGGAATGATTGCTTATTTGGCACGGTTTCACGCGTTCAACACGATCATTTTAAAATAAATTAGTATAAATGATTGTGCAATTGAAGCTTTGTGTGTTGAGTCATTTACAGTTCAAATTTGATTGAACGTTTTGCACAAAAGACCGATTATAATGTCACCATGATTAAGGGTCCCACGATCCGAGTCCTTCACCTTCTGGTTGAACCACTGGGCCTTTTGGTGAAGCATCAGGTATACTGCCTCCCATTGACTTTGTTATAATCTTTGAGTCCGGCTGATCGGCGACGGAAAAGTTATCTGGTTGTTTTGCCACACCATCTGGTTCCTTCGGAGATTGATTCGTTGGTTCAGGGGTGCCCGTTATTACATAAATTTGAAATAACATTTTTCCATCAGATGCATTTGAACTATTCTTTATTCCGCTAGTTTCGTCTTCACTGTTGATACATGTATATGAAATATGGCCTTTATCAGGGTTTGTAGCTGTGTTCGTATCGTGTCTGCAATTGCCGTTGTTCAAACTACCTTCTACATCAATTCCGTATTGCATTGGAGGCGCTGACGGTAGAGCTGTGTTTATGTCAGTCTGTGATTCTTTTGTATGTAAATAAAATAAAACACCATGATAATACTCTGTGTATTTTTGTAGAATAGCATAGATAAACATTGTTAAGATGTCAAACCATACTAAATAATATTACTAAAGAATTCCAAAGAAATAAGCAAAAGAATGACATCAAGAAGAAAACATCAATTTTACCTATTTTGTTGCGACCCATTAGTGGTTGGTGCTCGTTATTAGCTTGACTTCTTTTTTTCTCTCGTTTAAACAAACATTTGTTTCGGTACTTTTGCACCAAGCATGTTATATTCATAACAAGGGATATGCATAGAATAACAACAACAGCAATTAGAGCCCTCGTTTGCCAATCGGTTTGCGACCCTAAAAAAAAGAGTAAATATCAAAATAGTATAACAGCATAAAAAATCAATTAGTTGTGAAATTCTGTTGTAAGAAGAGATTTTTGTGGTAAACGATCACTTTTAAACGTTCGTGTGTTTGTTCATATTCTTAAGTTGACACGCTGATCGAAAACTGAACTTACAAATTATCACAAGTGACATGTAAAAACTAACATTATTTTACGATATATAGTGTTCATCGTTTGCATTACAGTCATGAGCAGTGTAAATCATTAACTATTAATGACATTTTAAGAGGTAACCTTCACACGTCGTCGGACATCCAGTCCACGTCGAGAAATTACTACATCTCATAGGGTGTTCGTTTCGAACAGTATATTCTGCATCGCAAATGACTGTCAACGTAGCTCCGAGTGGTACTGTGATGGTATTGACAGTATACCGACCATGTTCAGGCGGAGAAGGTACCTGGCATCCCCAAACTGCAACATGTGCCACCACCGTAATGTTGGTCGCACGTTGAGATTTGATAGACGTGCGTTAAAAGATTCGGTAATCTAGGCATGGTAGTCATGTAGCTTTATTGATGTTTGATCATTATATTACAATAGTCATAATAATTCGAAACTGATATGCGTATGAAATTGCATGTTAGGCAAAAAGATTATGTAAAGTAAAATAATGTTATAACAGCTTCCCATTTATAAATAAAATCAATAAGTTTTTTTTAATCTATTTTGAGATGAAAAGTAACGTGGTTAACGATTACTTTATATGTTCGTGTGTTTGTTCTAATTCTTTAGGTTGACACGCTTATCGAAAACTGATCTTACAAATTATCACAAATGACTTGTAAAACTTACATTATTTTACGATATAGTGTTCATCGTTTGCATTACAGTCATGAGCAGTGTAAATCATTAACTATTAATTAAGAGGTAACCTTCACACGTCGTCGAACGTCCAGTCCACGTCGAGAAATTACTACATCTCATAGGGTGTTCGTTCCGAATAGAATATTCTGCATCGCAAATGACTGTCAACGTAGCTCCGAGTGGTACTGTGGTGGTATTGACATTTTACCGGCCATGTTGTGGCGGAGAAGGTACCTGGCATCCCCCAACTGCAACATGTGTCACCACCGTAATGTTGGTCGCACGTTGAGATTTGATAGACGTGCGTTAAAAAATTCGGTAATCTAGGCATGGTTGTCATGTAGCTGTATTGGTGTTTGACCATTATATTACAATAGTCATAATAATTCGAAACTGATATGCGTATGAAATTGCATGTTAGGCAAAAAGATTATGTAAAGTAAAATAATGTTATAACAGCTTCCCATTTATAAATAAAATCAATAAGTTTTTTTTAATCTATTTTGAGATGAAAAGTAACGTGGTTAACGATTACTTTATATGTTCGTGTGTTTGTTCTAATTCTTTAGGTTGACACGCTTATCGAAAACTGATCTTACCAATTATCACAAATGACATGTAAAACTTACATTATTTTACGATATATAGTGTTCATCGTTTGCATTACAGTCATGAACAGTGTAAATCATTAACTATTAATTAAGAGGTAACCTTCACACGTCGTCGGACGTCCAGTCCACGTCGAGAAATTACTACATCTCATAGGGTGTTCGTTTCGAACAGTATATTCTGCTTCGCAAACGACTGCCAACGTAGCTCCGAGTGGTACTGTGGTGGTATTGACAGTATACCGGCCATGTTGTGGCGGAGAAGGTACCTGGCATCCCCCAACTGCAACATGTGTCACCACCGTAATGTTGGTCGCACGTTGAGATTTGATAAAAAGTTCGTTTAGGAATTCGATAAGCTAGGAATTGTAGCCATGTAGCCTGCTGGACGTTTGACCGTTGTATTCCCATTAATTATTCGAACTGATTGATAAGTCAATGAAATTGCAAAATAATATGTAAATTAAATTAATAAAATTACAGTTTCCCATTCATCAAATAAACGCTATAAAACGTTATGCAGTACCTCGAAGCTTTTCTATGTCCAGTCTTAACTTATGTTCTGAAAAGAAATCAGAAATAGGAAGAATATTATGAAAGATAGGAATTTAAAATCAATACATACAATTAAATGTATCGCAGTGTGGACTTGCATTAATGTATCGTTTCTGCATTTAAGCGATGACTTAAGGTAAATAAACATGTATAGTTACCGGAACAGAATTGTGAGCAGTTACAAGTTTGCAGTCTTGAAAAACAGTCGTCCCTCACTTCATCACACAAACGACAGTGCCTTATGACTTCGTCACAGAACTGCGCGTCAGAGCCCCTTAAACACAAATACAAATAGAACAGCTGCACCCAAAGGAGTGGACTTCCTTATTGTACAGTCCTTTACGTATGTCAAACAGTGAAAAACACAAATTTAAAACACAAAACTGACATGTATATAACGAACGCACAACATTGATCATAACTGGGGTCACCGACTTAGAACGGTCAATGCAAACACACGAGTGGTTTAAACTGGTTTTAAGGAGCCCCAAACCTCACACATGGCCCAGAAGTAATTATGTATAATTTAATTGTGCATACAAGTTATCTTCATAGTAATTAACTATAAATTAAAACGAAATAAAAAAATTGTATTGCCTATATACACACCAGCGCAACACATTCTGAGGCACGATTAAATGAATCCAAAACGAGTATCAACTACATCTCCTCTTTATCAACAAGCTTAAGAAACATAACATCATGTAGTGTTTACATTCAGATGAATCGTCGAGCAATCAACGAAGAATCCGAAGCAAGGTTGTAAAAGGCCAAATTACAAAAGCTGGTTGCGCATGTCAATCTTCAGCTCAACAAATAAGCTTAGCCAACTAGTTTCATTTAAGGTAAATTGTTTAAAAAAAAAAACATGCTTCATCTTAAAAGTACGCAAATATCAAATTAAATCCATCATGAAAAAATTGAGAATTATAAGAATCATTTTCTGTATGTTCAATACACCGACCATAACTAGCTATTAACTTCACTTTAATTAAAATATGTTTTTTTCAAAACTAATTTTAAATTATGGGAAACAACTCGATAGACATGTGAATAACACACGTATTGTTTTATTATTAACAATTAAACTATTATGTCTAGATTACTTTTCCAAAACAGGTTTTTGATTGTATTGTTTTGACTGAAGAGTGAACTAGTGGTGTTTCTTTTTAAAGTGAATTTTTTTGTGTGTTTAATATTGTGTAGTCCGAGGTCGATGCATAACATCAAATTGCATTATTATGTGCAACATATAATTACTTATAACACTTAATAATTATACATTTGCGTATGCAACAATGTTTATTAAAAAATTATATTGAGAAAAGGTATAAACCGAGAAGTATTATTTAAGGTATTTGTGTACTTACTCGTTGCACACATCCACATAGCAACTGTAGGGCTCAGCGTATGTGTTGGCCGTACAACTCCCCACCAAGCAACAACATATAAGGACTCCGAAAACACCTTTTCAAATATAAACAAAATATGTAAATATTAGATAAAAAAACTATGTTCCTATATGCATGAGGTTTTGATAAACTGTTATTATTTAGTTCCTTTTCAATTTGAAAAGACTCCTTTCATATCAAAGTAGGAGTTTGCATATATTTTCAATTTTTACGAAGGCCGATTGAGCACATACAACATCTTACTAAAGAAACGCAAGTTTAATTTGTTTCTTATTATAATCATTATAATAAATTTCTAGTGGAAACACCGTTTTCCAATTCAACAGTCACTACATCAATACGCACAAGACATCATACAATATCACTAATTGGACACATAGTCATTTTAGTTGACGGCGTAGTGTGACCTGATTTAAAAATGAATCGCAAATATAATTTGGATTGGTAAACAACGTGTATGATACACTTGTAATTAAATCATCTTCATGGTTAATGAGCCCCGTCATTAGAAAAAAGGTTCTGGGGTCCGTCTTATCAAAGATCGTACGAAAATGTTAATTTACGATTGAATTTTGTAATTTTAAAATTTACGTGATTATGACTTGTATGTTTCAAATATAAAGGATATTTGACAGTTTCTTTGAACATGAATGGAAATGTTCAACAAAAGTAATTATAAATGTGACGGTTAAGTATTTATGACGCTTCGAAAATTGCATCGTAAGGTGAGAATGTCGTACGATCTTTGATAAAACGGGCCCCTGAGTCATATGCGGACAAAGGAGCTCCAGACCAGCGAATACAGTACCACAATTTGATTGGTACGACTGTAGGAACTATTTATTTCCGCAGTCTTGTCAGGACCTACCATGCCCGCTTTTAGGTTACGCAAGGTTTTGTGGGCTCAGTGGACTGGATATCACCAGACCAGATTGCGTAAATGCGCATGCTTTTCTGGAGCTACGCATGACACGACTCACATTATGCCTTTATCACTCGAGGAGTACGTTTGGCATTTGACTCTGTGTAAACGCATTGTTAGGGTAATACTCAATTCGTTTAACTTACATTAAACTATTTGAATTTGACTTCATTCGATTCGTGTGTTGCTTACACAGGACATAATAAATTTAACACACATGTTGCTGTTTTATAAGTCTTAATATCGATCAGCTCAACTGTGTGACAACCCGTAATACACGTACATGTACACACAGAGAATAACAACTCTAAATGTATACATGTTCAACACAAATGCGACGCTTATTTTATCTATAAATGAAAACAACAAATCATATTTCGGTAGACATAAACACCCGTGACTAGATTAAAATCACTCTAACGCGGAGGATCCCATCGGTTATCCACCCGCTATCTAAACCGATATAGCCACACACCTTATTTGACATAGTAAATTAAAGTATAAATAAGAAACATATTTTATTTATGCCAATTAGAATATATCTGGTGGTAACAAGGTAGAAATTCGGCTTTTTTGCGCTTTAAAACTTTAAAATAATCGCGTTTGTCTAAATGGACGTTTACGTCTAGAAATCCTACTTTCGGTTTAAAAGCTGTACCGTTTGAAAAATAATAAATAACTTGCTAACTAGGCTATATAATTAGTTTTATCTATGCCAATTAGAATATATCTGGTGGTTACAATGTAAAAATCCGTCATTTTTGAGCTTTAAAACTAAAAAATAATCGCTTTTTTTTCGCAATGGACGTATACGTCTAGAAATCCTACTTGGGGTTTTAAAAGCGGTACCGTTTGAAAAATAATAAATTACTTGCTAACTAGGCTATAGATTCAATTTTATCTGTGCCAATTAGAATATATCTGGTGGCTACAAGGTAGAAATCCGTCTTTTTTGCGCTTTAAAACTAAAAAACAATCGCGTTTGTCGAAATGGGCGTATACGTATAGAAATTCTACTTTCGGGTTTAAAAGCGGTACCGTTGGAAAAATAATAAATTACTTGCTAACTAGGCTTTAGATTTAATGACGATTTTGCAAAGTTTCAAATTGCATTTATATGTATTGATTAACATGTATTTCATTTCAAGGTTTGTGGCTTTAAAATAGAACTGAATGGAATCCTGTGCATGATATAAAGCCAACTGGGAACCCATTTATTGAAAAAACATAAGTACATGTAAACGTGAACACTTATTTTGACAGTGTATTCATGCGAGTTATCAACACGTAAAGCAACTCTTAATCTATACTTAAAAAACACAAAGGAGTCTTTCATAACATTTCTATAGATATAAAAGACAATAAAAAAATCATTACACTTAAACACCCGTGACTAGATCATTATCGTTCTAAAGCGGAGGATTCCATTCGGTTAACCACCCAATATCTTACCCGATAATAAAGTTTAGAATAGAACTGAATGAGATCCTGGGTATGATATAAAGCCCAACACAACTGGGAACCCATTTAATTAAAATGTTAGGTCAAGATAAAACCTGATTTTTAACAGTTTATTCACTTGAATGATCAAAACCTTATTTGTATGGTTCAAAAACGGTAAATTAAGTCCAGTTTTCATATACAGTTATCGATAAAGCGATAAACGTTTGAAGACAAATTGTGTAAATTTCATTCGCCATTTTAGAAATCATCTATATATGCTTCTATTCAGTAGTGCATTAACACTCGTTAGTTTCATTTAACCAAATATCCGTGAATTAAAGTTTCACAAATAAAAATAAGTATAAAGTTGACATATGCTCAACTATTTTCCGATATTTTACATTATTTCCTGCACGTAAACTTTGGTAAGGCACTGAAAACGTTTTGTGTTTGTGTGTAAACAATCGCAAACATTTTTTCCGAGCGTTAAAGCCACACACCTTGAAATGAAATACATGTTAATCAATACATATAGATGCAATTTGAAATTGTGCAAAATTATCATTAAATCTATAGCCTACTTTGCAAGTAATTTATAATTTTGTTTTAATTTTAAAACCGAAAGTAGGATTTCTATACGTATACGTATACCAGTATTTCGACAAACGCAATTATTTTTACGTTTTAAAGCGCAAAAAAGAAGGATTTCTACAGTGTAACCACCAGATGTATTATAATTGAAATAGATAAAATTAAATCTATAGTCTAGATAGCAAGTCAGTTATTTTATTATTTTTCAAACGGTACCGCTTTTAATACCGAAAGTAGGATTTCTAGACGTATACGTCCATTTCGACAAACGCGATTATTTTTAAGTTTTAAAGCGCAAAAAAGACGGATTTCTGTCTTGTAACCACCAGATATATTGCTTATTGGCATAGATAAAATATGTTTCTTATTTGTACTTAAATTTACTATGCCATGTATTTCATTTCAAGGTGTGTGGCTTTAAGCATAACACATAATAATCACAAATCTTTTTTAATGAATGGAATATTCAATATGGTTGTATACATTCCATACACAATATTTGTATTGATAATAGTTTTATATGCGAAGAATTTTAACCCATTTATGCCTAGTGGACTCTTCCATCCTTCTAAATTGGATCAATTGATTTCCAAAATTAGGGTTATCTAGTATATTTATTTCTATATTTAGAATATTTCTTACGGAAATTCCTTTTAGCAAACAGCGCAGACCCTGATAAGACGCCGCGTCATGCGGCGTCTCATCTGGGTCTAGGCTGTTTGGCATGGCCGTTTTTCTAGACGCTAGGCATAAATGGGTTAAACAATGGTTATCAACAGATACTCCTTTAATGTCAGCCGTTTTGTTTGCCTTAATAATTCAATATATTTATGAAAAGAAAAATACAAAAATTGTTATTAAATTTCATTAACAAGTATAGTCACATATGTTTTCAAGAGAATAAATATATTAAAAGTAAAATAAGTTATAGCTAATTAACTTACAGTTTCTTAAAGCCATAATTAATAAAGATTAAACTCTCTTTGGTTTCCGTTATCTAGTTATACTGGTCTTTACCCGTGTTCATTAATATATATAAGCAGTTCATAAGTACATTTCGAGATATTTAAAGGCGCATTTAAAGAGAAAGTGATCTATTAGGTAACACTTTAATCTGTCATAATTAAGAAGGTAAAACTATATTTGTTTAGGACTAGCTCTCGTTGTAAACTGAATCATCTTGAATATTTCTAATTTTACATGATCATACGTAAATACCGGTAACCGATAATTTATCAGCCAATTTAGTGTATCAAGTTTTACCGTATACAAGGAAAGAAATCGTAATAGCGAGCTGTCGTGAAAGTCAAAAAATCGTTCTACTAACGTCTTTAAAACTTATGGTCCTTTGAATAATTTGGATAATCGTTGTTTAAAGTGTGTATTCCATGGAGTATGTCGGAAAACGATATATGTGTGTTGGTTGTCGTCTTAAATTCTCAGTCGACGGATTGATTTCAAGAAAAATGTGCTGTTTCTTTTATATTAGATACCTTAGAATATAAGCCAAAGTCTGAAGTCTAAATATAGGAATGAAGAAATACAGAAACACATTCAGGAGAGAAAGTATAGTTAACAGCCGTAAACCTTTTATTTAACTTAATGGAAAGTGACCATTTGCCTTTACAATACCGGATACTTAAGGTTATAAAACACTAATTCCGATTCCCATAGGGTCTCATTATGATACTGACAACTTTCAAAGAATTTTTCTTGCCTTTTCGACGCATCAATTTTTCCGAACATGTTTTCATTTTAAAGATGGATCTGTCCTCTTCCAATAATTGATATTAAAAACATACCGTTTTGCAACTTCTAAGAAAGTAAATCGCTGTCGAACTCATCCACCGTAGAACATAGTGTTTCGGAAGCCTTATTTCAACAAAACCCCATACAACAGAAAACACACCCCAAACGTTTATCTTTTAAGTGAGCTTCCAATCCAAGGCAACAAAGTACCCCAGACACATACAGGATATTAGAAATAACCACAAAAGACATGTCTGACATTGCTAAATGACTTTTATTTAAGAAGAGAAAAGGAACTCTTAACAAATAGGCACTACTTTCGAATGATTTAGTGTCATGTAACCTTAAAGGGTACTTAGCTTTGTCCTATCTACTTCAAACTTTATCCACATAAGATTTAGACCATTTCCACAATGCATGTGCAATTATACATCATTCGAATGGGCGTAAAGGCCTTAAAATGGCGACTGAAAGCGGTGACTAAATTGGGCGCGGCCAAGTCAAAATGCATGATTTTCAGTCTAAATCCTTATAGCTGATTGTTTGTCCCCAATAATTGTTTCGCGTTACTTTAATGGCAACAACTGGTACCACTGCATGCGTCATCAACCAATACATCGGCAAGAGGCCCAAATAAATGTATTCATTGTGAATCAGATCTCTTTTCTTGATGAAAAAAAGCGATCATTTTATTTTAAGCTATTTTTTTCAATGAAAAACTCACTTACAGCTTATAAAATCATGTTTTTTCAAGAAAATTTCTATTAACAGCTTCACTGAAAATCAAAACATACAAACTGCAATCAAAAGAATGAATGGAATGATGAAGAAAGGCATAATTTGCAGCTTTAAAGCCAAAAACAAGCCTGCTACCTAAAATTCACACTTAAAAAGGCGCTAATTGCTTCTTCTACAGCTCTCATGCACTGAGATATTTGTCGCACCTCCAGACAGTCTCTTTCCTATATATAAGTCATGTTGGCTACAATTTATTCAGTGTTCTCTCTGAAACCCAGTGGTGCAAGCTTAAATTGTAGCAAACATGCCCAGAGTCTCCAAGAAAAAAAAGCATGTTTGCTAAGCAATTCCTATGCGAAGGGCCTCACTAATGTCATGATGGGAAAGTCATTTGGGTATGATTCCTCTGTTGTGCAGCATTGAGGATGACTATCAGGATCGAATTTCCCAGCTTGATTAAGTGTTGACCTTCCATGACGTTGATTGATCGCCCACAAGCGCTTCACCACTGAGGCCACGGACCAAGACACGGAGTCGGATTGAGGAGTACACAAACCCGGAGTCAGACAAGGTTCATCCTAACCTATTAACAAATATAATTGTATAGGCCCCAGGGACTATGTATCATGTTCAATAAGGAGATAAGGAAGCACCTGGAAGAGACGTCATGCCATGGCTTTCTCATGATTGACACGGAAAACTCGCGGAACTAGGGATTTGGCTCTATTGAACGGCTTAAATGTGTCTCATGCTCGTATGTTAGCATATACTATAAGCTGTATGAGGAGTTGGAAACTGGTAAGCGGGGCAGAAAACCTGCCAAAATCAATGTCGGTTTACAAACAGGTCTAATGACCACTCCCATATCCAATACTGGCATGAGTCGCATTCTGGCACACGCTAATATTGCACCCCAAATGTATCCGCGATGAATCGGGCTGCCTGTAGTGTGTCTGAGGCTATGGCAGCCCTCAATGAGAAGGACATGCATGACATAAGGAACAGGATTAAGCAGGACAAAAGGCTATGTGGGTTAAAAATATGAGACCAAAGTAAATGTGGAGGGTGACACATGTTACAATAACCCACTGTTCAACTCTGGATACACGCCATTCTAAGTTGGAACGATTGCGGTGACAACCATGTGCGAAAACAACACCCGGCCCAAACGGATCATTGGTGTTCACATCGCTAACAAATAATGCATGGTTTACCAGTCGCCTTCGTAACAGAGGAATTGCAGAAGATTGTCCCAATCATGACGGACAATGTACGGCAAACGTGTGTGAGAGTGAGGTTATTGGGAACGAAGAAAAATGGAATGAACAGGTTGCTCGGAAAATAAACACAGAACTGAACATAGCCTCATTCACCGGGGATGGTGACTCAAAGGGCCACAGTGGTGTTGATAAGGCTCAGGTCCAGCAAACAGTTCATTTCAAAGATTTGAGGCATTAAGGTAACTCTCTGAAGAGAGCTATCAATAAGGCTCAATTCAGTAGAGGAATGTTTGCTAGACCTGCTTCCAAGAGGGCAAACTTACAAAACAGGTTTGCTTTATCAATCCGAGCAAGATGCATGACAGAGTTGAAAAGAGCACACACAAAAATACAAGGGAAATATAAAGGAAATAACAAATCATATGCCAAAAGTAATTTCAAGAATAATTTTGTGCTACAAGGGTTACTGTGGAACAAACTGCTCAAAGCATAGTTTGGCCTGTCGGGGTTCTGTTGGCAAGAACAACCCGCAGTTATATTTGACGGAGAACTCTAAGCTTAAGATGACAATATCTGATGAAGCACTGCTTTAAGCATGCATTCAAATTGTACTGGGTTCAGATAGCATTGACAGCACAAGGCTTCAGACCTCCACCCAAAAGTGTGAGTCTGTCAATCGCGCTTACCAGACTGCAATGCCCAAGACAGTGACTTTCTCCCGGAACTGCACAGGCCGCATCTGAATTTACAGGTGCTTATTTGACCAAAGGTTCTAGAGAAATTGCCTATCTTCTTACAAGCAAACATAATGACATGCTAAAGAAGACATGTGCATTTTACAAAAGACGTAAGGCTGCCCGATACTTAGCTAGGACAAGATGCTATGGTCTTCACTCTGAAATTCATTACTCTAAGGGCTTAACAGATCCAAAGCCAGATTTCAGTGACATCTTGCAGCTGAATGACCATACCTACAGTTAAATGGGCTAAAAGAAAATAGAAAATAAAGTATTTTTCTGAAAAAACTAGTGCTATTCATTAGCTATGTTGCGCCACTGGCCGCAATAGTGTAAATAGTGTATAGATGTAAATAACTAGTCTATCGTATGCTGCGCACCACTATGTCCAATGTAAATACATAACGAAGTTAGTATTTTTAACCACAAAACTGTAATTTATGTTTAAATTAAACAATCAGGATAATGACGCCCATTGAAATCATGTCCAATGCAACGGTCAGAGCAAGATAGCCGCTGATTGTTACCATCTGCGGCTCAAGCGACAAATGGTCAGGCCTACAACAAAGAAAAAAATGGCATAAATGAGATACATGCATGTCATTTGGCATATTTTGCATCTTGTTCTCAACCTGAAACTTCAATCTATGGACATAATAATATTTACTTTCAAGATCAGTTGGAAAATTAACCTTTATTCTACCATGCGGGTTCCCCTTCCCACCCCGAACAGTCCCAAACCACATAAAACACCCCTTTGGACCATAATATTGACATCTCTCATCTATTCTAGCACCCACATCATCAACAAATTCATGAAAACTCATTTTCTACTTATCTCGCTTGCAGTCGAACCCCTGTGACCTTGACAGTCCAGTAAAAGTGCTTATTTAAGGTTATAAAACACTAATTCCGATTCCCATAGGGTCCCATAATAAAACTTACAACGTTCAAAGCATTTTTCTTGCCTTTCCGACGTTTCAATTTTTCCGAACATGGTAGCATTTTAAAGATGGATTAGTCATCTTCCAATAATTAAAATCAAAAACATACCGTCTTGCAACTTCTAAGAAAGTAAATCTCTGTCGAACGCATCCACCGTAGAAAACAGTGTTTCGGAAGCCTTATTTCGACAAAAGCCCCATACAACAGAACCCCTCCCCCCCCAAAAAAAAAAAGAGTTCACTTTAAAGTTAGCTTCCAATCCAAGGCATCAAAGTACTCCAGACACATACAGGATATTAGGAATAACCACAAAAGACATGTCTCACATTGTAAAATGACTTTTATTCAAGAAGAGAAAAGGAACTCTTTACAAATAGGCACTACTATGGACCACAATGATTTAGTGTCATGTAACCTTAATATAATACAATTTTAAAATATAATACATGTAATATATAATAAAACATGATTCAATTTGAGCCACCGGGTTAAACGTGTTTTAATCAATAAAATGAAATCTAAAATATACAATTCAAACTAGATCAAACTTTAAAAACAAAAATCAAATTACTGAACAGGCCTTTAGTTTTGAAATAAGATATAACTTTATAAATTAAGACATATTCAGAATATGTATTTTACATTCATTTTTTGGATTTGTAATACAATCTTAAAAACACATGGAATGTTATTTAAGGCCTAAGCAGAGAATTGCAAAATGTGGTTGATAAATTAGAAGAATACGAGCAAGACGTAAAAAGTCGTATGTCCGTGTTTCTGCGCACTAAACAAGGGGAAAATAATTGACGACGAAATTTTAAAAAATGCGATACAACAGTCAGACGATTGCGATCAGAAGGTCTTAAACACGAGGCCGAAAGTCCTAATAACAATTAACATTGTCCATAAAAACAGCATTTCTCTTGTTTGCGTAACGCTAGCGAAACAAATTGCTTTCAGTATTTAGACTATGTTCTGTTGTATAAGTCTTAATACAATGCCTGTATGTCTGTCGTTAAAAACAAAATGATACGTCCACAATTTAAGCTGTGTTGCCAGAAATGGTTACCGACAGAAATAAGGAAAGATTAATGGAATGATTTACCATGTAATATGAATATGTGATATTTAAACACCGCTTGCGTTAAAAGCAGTATATGCACCCGTTATCTTATCCGACCATACAGCTAAATATAGAACTGACTGGATTCCTATGTATGATATCAATAAAAACCCATATGGGAACCCATTTATGAAAAACTAAAGTCGACGTAAAAACTGATTTTGACGGTGTATTCACGTCAATTATCAAAGCATAATTTTCATAGTTCCACAATCATGAATAAAGTTCAGTTTTCATGCACAGTAATAGTTCGATTAGGTAGTAAGAGTTTGTAGACACAATTGTGTAAATTTCATTATACATTTTAGAAATAATCTGTATATGCTTGTGTGCAGTAGTGCATTCGTTAGTTTCATTTAACCAAAACGTCTCGAAGTTTCACAAATCAAAATAAGTATAAAGATGACGTATGATAAATCATGTTCCGATATTTTTTTTCTGTCATGGCAATGTTTGGTTAAGCACAAAAAAATGTTTTTGTTTACTAAAGCATACATATTTTCCGGGCGTTAAGCATATAACAATGCTCACAAATGTTGTTAAATAAATGGAATACGGTTGTAAACATTTCATAATTGTTTAGTAATTGCATACATTGATATCGTGTTATCTGATCTGAGCAAAAACGATGTGTTAGAGTAATAAACGAGAAATTTTAAACAATGGTAATCCACAGCCACTCCAATAGTGTCAACCGTTTATACCCCTCATTTATTCAAATATTCATGAAAAGAACAAACAAAACTGTTTTTAAATTACATTATGAAAATATATTTACAAGTTTTGCCAAGATAATAAATATATTAAAATTACAATTAGTTATAGATAATTAACTAACAGTTTCTTGCAGCTATAATAAATATAGATTGGTTTTCCGTTCAATTATCTAACTTCAATACTAGTTTATACCCATGCCCATTATTATATATAAGCAATGCGTAAGTACATTGCAAAATATGTAAATATATATTTATAGAGATAAGTGATCAATTTAGTAACATGTTAATTAGTCATTCATTAGCAGGTTAAAGTACATTGGTTTAGGATTGTTTTTCGTTGTTAAAAGATTAATCTTGTCGACAAGGAAAACACGTATTGATATTGACTATTTCGAACTTTAAAAGTATATTGCACTTTTCAGTAAAACCCAGTATTTTGAGTAAATGAATCGTATGTTCAATATGATCTGTATCTCTTGCAATGTGTGAATGCCGGAAACAATCAACCTATCAACGAATTAAGTGTATCAAGTTGTACCGTAGAAAAGAAAATAATTGTAACAGCGAAGATGTCGTCGAAGTTTAACAATCGTTCCATTTACGTCTATATGGTCTATTGAATAAATTTGATACTCGTTGTTTGAAGCGTGTATGCAATGGAGTATGTCGGAAAACGATATATGTGTGTTGGTTGTCGGCATAAATATCACGATAATTTATTTGACCGATCACGTTATCAACCAATAAATTGCAATTGAAATTCACAGTGGACGGATTGATTTCAGGAAAAATGAGGTGTACCTTTATAAATAATATACCTTAGAATTTGAACCATTTAATTTTGAAGGCTAAATATAGGAATGATGAAATTCCGGAAACATACACAGGAGAGAAATTATAGTTAACAGCAATAAGACGTTTATTAATGGACCGTGACTATGTTCCTTTACAATACCGGACAATACATACACTACAATTCAAGCGCAAAATGTTTAAAGCGGTGATATCCCGGTATGTTAAGGTTTCAAGTGATAAGATCAAAGCTTAAAAACAAAATTAAAAATTTCAAGATGGTATATAGTTTTGAGTATTTGAGTGTATAAATGTTTAATGCGATTTTTGACATACTGTCACACAAAAACATTATTATATGATGTTAACAGAAAACATGCCATTATGATACGTAAACCTTCCTTATCAATATGCATGCATTGCAAAACCCTTATGTTATTAATAGTACAGGCTACACATAGTTACATGTAATAGCGTTATTCCATTACCTGTTTTAACCCTTTGCATGCTGGGAAATTTGTCGACTGCTAAAATGTCGTCTGCTGAATTTCTAAAATGAGCATTTTCATCGATTTTTTTCAAAGAATACTATCAGAATAGCAAACAGTTTGGATCCTGATGAGACGCCACGTTTTGTGGCGTCTCATCTGGATCCAAACTGTTTGCAAAGGCCTTCAAAATTCGGTTCCCGCACTGAAAGGGTTAAAGAAGCCGTGCTAAATCCCGAGTGAAAGCAAAATGCATGTACGCAGCAAGCAGGTTATAAACACTTGTTCACAGTCTTTTTTTATGGTTTCTATATACAAAACAAATGCAACATATATACGTTTTGGCTTGAGTTTTAGAAAATGCACGTAACACATTTTAGTAATAGGATGCTAGAATATACTTGTGTATATCTGGAATACGAATCCTTGCTTTAACATTTTTATCAACAATACCCATGCTTAAAGTTCCATTACTCTTTTTTTTAAGTGAGTCGCGTTGACATCACATTTTACTTACTAAAGTTAAGCTTCCGAAATGTCCATGTTATTAAGATGCTTTGTCTTCTTGAGCATTTCTCTGCGATTTTTATTGACGTATAAGAAATTTAAATTCACTGTTTCAACTTATAAAAAATAACCCTTTAATTGTATATGTTAATTGTAACTTCTTATTTGACAATGCCCAAAGACGTTTTAATAACAGCTTGAATAAAATCACAATTTCACAATTTGATATTGTTAAATATTTTTTTATGAAAAAAGAAAACTTCTAAAATACCGTATCTTTTTACAATTATTAGTTTATATTGATTAAAATATAACGACTGGTATATTACATTACTTGAAAAAAGTTAATATTCTCTGTATATTCGGTAATAAAATTTCGCGATGTGAAAGTAGATTGATCATTTTATACATAAAATATATACAATTCACTACGCATGCACAATTTGCACTCCTGGCTTTACCACGTGACGATGATGATCACTCTACTTGCGTTATTTAGAGTAAACTGGTAGTTACCTGGTAGACATATCCAGTAAAAATAAATAAATAAAAAAATAAAGTAAAAATAAAAAATAAACTAAATAATAAAGTAATTGTTATATACCAGTCTTGATATTTTAATCGATATAAACTAATAATTGAAAAAAATACGGTATTTTAGAACTTTTCTATTTTCGTCATTCGTGATTTACTGCCCTTTAAGCACTATAAATTACATGAAGTACGTATTGTTATAAACAAGGTACTACGTACCATGTGGTAAAAATCTTAACGACATATTTTTACGAACAAAAGGCAATAAACGCGATGGGGGTAGTTTCTTACAACCATTTAGAAAAGATGAAGATTACAATCAACAAATAATTAGAACATGAACTATAAACTACAAATCTTACACAATTTTACAAGATTCGCATACAGCTTGTAGCTTTTGAACTTTAAACACATATGTGTCTATATTTGTAGGTTATAAGATTCAACGCAACATGCTCTTTAAATATTATACTGTTGAATAATCAATTGAAGTACATGTACAAAGGAAGTTTTATCTCATTGATGTGAAGTAATTTGGTTAAGAAATTAACACTCTAGGAATTTCATTGAGTATTCGTCGTGGATTTAAAACATATTTTGTTGGTGCTTCTACTGGCCCTACCAATATGTTTTGCGACTAAAAACGTATTGGTTTGAGTCGTCTGGACCCGAACAGAAACAATGCATAATTTAATCAATATGCATTTCGGTAGTGGCTTAGACATAGTTAAAATGTCACGATCACAAAATTAAATTGAAACACAGACGTGTTTTCGTAAACAAGATGCAACACTAAATCTATGCTCATTAAAATGTAAAAACTAGCGCGTTCCTTGATGGATTTAAAATAACGTTCGTACCAAGAACAGTTCCAATGTCTGGTGGGTTTAATTAATACATTCAGACATTGTCTGGCAGTCACATTAACCAAATGCGACTGGGGAAAACCCAAACCAATGTTATTTATCTGTTATGGCACATGATTTAAATATTTTCTAATTTATTATTAATAGTTGAAAAGTATTTATGATTTTTGTAACTGTGTTATTAAGATTTACTTCTATTTATGTTAACTGCTTTTTGATGATTTAATATGATTACACGTGACATGTCATGCTTCAATATTTTATTTGCAAATTAATTTGAAAATAAAAAAAATTAGTCCCTACTCAGACTAACAAGAAAATGTTGAGAGTTATTTGGCTCTAACGTTCAATATTTCATCACTTAGCATTAAATATATGTGTATACCATATCTACTGACAACAAATACAAGTATAAGGTTTACATTTCAGAACTGATATGTAAACGCCTAAATTTGTTGAATTCCATCTCACATCAAACAAATCGCGCGCTTAATGGGAATTTGACAAGCAAACAGGACGGTCATCAAAGGTGTGCATGCCAAAAGCCGTACTTTATGGATTGCAGCTGAAGATTTTCCCGTGCCTGCGTAAATATTCGCCGGGACAAGTTAGTATTGTTTAAAAATAAATATATTTCACTGAGTGTTTATTAAAGCGCGACTATGTACTGCAACCATTTGATATAAACGTATTTAAGGAACATCTTGGTTTTGGGCCAAATACCGTATAAGACGCTGATATGCCCATTTAGTCCAAACTATTCTTTTGCAAAACGGCGCCTGCAGCTCGAATGAACTCGACCATGGTAAACTAAAAAAGACTAGAATGTTTGGGGCAAGACGTTACTGAAGAATGTGATTGTACAGTAAATTGCTCATTTGTTGCGGTTTACCTATTATAAATGTATGTTATAATGCTACGATAAAGTTTAGAAACTTGTTCCCAGACGTTAACGTCTACATTGCCTTAAACTGTGTTGAGTTGCTCGTGTTGCCAACTTTGTATATAACCATTTTTTCCTGGTGAATGTGAACAATAAAAATTAAATGCCTGACATTTGTTACAAAATATGTTAATAACTTTTTGATAACACGTGTTTGTAAGTTGTAATCTATTTCACCAAAATAAATGAAAGCATAGACCCAACACATTGAAATTTGTAATAAGTAGAAAGTAAACTCAATTACCCATGTATTATTACTGTATTTGAGTCATATAAGCAGCCGAACACATCGTCTTTATTTAGTTTGTATAACAGTATTTAAGTATTCGTGTTGTGATAAATACACATAGATGTATATTATTATTACAATCAAGTATTTTAAGGTTTAAGCTTTGGTTGCATTAATTATTTTTTTAAGTAAAGTACTGTAATTTTCTTAACGGCGAATTCCCAGTCGTTTTCTGTGTTGACAAGGTATATGCATTTTTTTAGTGTTGCAAGCAGAAACCAGATTTTGATAAAAAAAATTATCGGTGGCATTCGATGTGGTTCGCATGCTATTGTGTATTTCATTTAAACAAAGGATGCTGCTGCTTGGCTTGGCTGCAAATTTAAACGGTTTTCAAAATTAAAGAGACATTCGAGCAGAACATTTATTTACATTAGCCTGCGACATAACGGTACTATTTCTTATGTACACATATCGCTGTAACACGTATAATTGCGTATGTCTAAAATGTTCCTCCCACACAATATAGGTTTTTGCGTCAGCCTTTTATATGATGAGACACCGGTTCGATTATATTGGTCTGATAAGACATATCTTATTTTGTATTTTCATGCGTTTATCAAGTGACACAAACATGGTTTGGGATTTGCCTCCTTTAAATTCAAAGTTTAAGTGGGCAATTTTCTGTTACAAAGCTTAAAAAGCGCACGAATGCGAAACGTTGAATAGACAGATTCGTTGTATCATGGTAATATAGCGTTGCCAGTACTCATGCGTAGCATGTTCGATTTCCAGTTTAATACCGACCTACAAAATCGTCTTTCGCATGAGACGTTAACCCGAAGTACAGTGTAGTAGGTTGTTCACACTCCGAACATTTTAGAAGCACGTTCGTCCCTGTATATCACTATCCCCCTGTCAAATAATGATGAGAAATTGGGTGAAATATTTGGGTTTTCTTTATGTACGAAATATTGACAAGTATATCAGTAGCGAGTATGCATGACGGTCAAAAGATTAAATATTTGGATCTGGTGTGTGTTTAACAACAAAGGGGTTACAATGCTGTTGACACAAGCCTTAGGCTGTATTTGCATTATTTATTATTTGTACCACAACGCTCATTAACGTGTGCATACTTGAATAGTGACTTCTCCAGATTGTAATTCAGCCAATTAGAAATAAACACACATAGAACACTGACCAATGGGATAGATAACTGAGTTTCACGGGGCAGATGTTAGAGGGAAACAAGAGAGTTAGCGTTTAGACTTGGAGGTGTACGGATCGAGAAAGATACGATCATGTAGCTATCAGACTGTATTTGTATAACCGAAAATATTAAGTATGTTAGACATTAAATTGGACTAGAAACTGATACATGGTGTTGTTGAATATTTTATCCTGTATTATGCAGAGAAATTAACATAAATAGAGAGGGACCGACTTGTCCCATGCGCGGCACGAGAAAATGGAGTTAATGAAAAACTCGTCATCTTGGCAATTCGCGCATGACGAGATATCGAATGATAGGCTACATACCGGTAATTTTAGAGTAATGAACATTGTTAGTAACTATGTGTCGTCCATGAACTATGAACGATTACGTGACACCCCGAAGCCCAACTAAGTATTCTGTGCACGATGGCCGCATGGAAAATTCCCATAATATTCTACAAAACAACCGCTGAGAAAAGCCAAGGTATGACGGAAAGTTAGAAATCCTGTTAGATGGCTCTATGTATGACAAATACATGTTCGTGATTTTCTGCAAAATAAACATCAAACTTTTTTTTAGATAACACTTTCCTAGTTTAGGTGACGACATGTTAAGAAAAAGATCGTTAAGCAAATTTGATTTAATAGGTTGACTATTAATATGGCTTTTTTAAAGATCCGATGTCATTCCAATAATAGTATCGTTGTCCTCGGTTTAAATGTTGGTAATGAAGTCTGTTTCAGCCAAGAGTAGTAGATCCCCAAATGTACAGAAACGTACAATCACAATTAATTGGCAACTTGAGGGCCTTTATACGTTTTGACATGGTGGAGGTTTACAAAAAAAAATCCTCAGTGGCAAAAAAATTTTCATGTAATTAAAACGATAATGATATCAACAGGTTGCTTTCAAAACAAATACACACACATGTTGGCTAGCGGTTGATCTCCTAGATTATTTTGCATTTTTCTAATAGAGGTGTACCAGATACCAAGGAGGTTGCATTCGTGTTAAACTTTATATTTATTTTACAGTTTCTACGTATTATATATACAGGATTTATACATGTATTGTAATACCTTAAATGTCCATGTACATAATTTGAATCGCGTTCATTTTGACATTCATAAACTCATAACAACTTGTCGTTCAGTACTGTATCATGAACATGAAATTTATACTTAAGTATTGGCTAGATAAGAAAGTCAAATATTATCCAAAATGTGAACGGCCGTTCGACATCCCTGTTCGTTATCCACTTCAATGCCCAAAGTCCTAAGACCAGATTTTACTGCACACAACATACATATCATCAAATGCAGTCAATAAAACCAGTCAATTGGTATTTACAGTTCACATAATAGAGGTTTGAACTAAATCATAGAAGAAAGAAATACCAGTAGTCTTTAATTTGTTTGATTGAATAATGATATTTATGAACAGTTAATGTATAATATATCACGGCTACACGCGCAAACTGATGCAAATTTTGTTTAAGGTGATTAATTCAAGAGATTGAATAATATAAAAAAAATCATTGCTTTTCTTTCTATTTATCAATATTTTTATGCAATTATTCAATAAATGATATACTTTTTGGAAATACGATGCATTAAAAAAAATCAAAAACCAGAAATCTGATCCCTTATGGACTTTGAACCCAGGTCTTTTGTTTGAAATACAGATAATCATATTACACCGTCAACTGTGTATGCGATTTTCTCTACATGTGATTTTGGGCTATCAAACACCGGGACGTACAAGTACGCATGGTAGTGTTAAACAAATGTATGCTTATTGGAATTGTTAAATGTGATAAAGTGAACGATACTATTAATGTTAGTTTTGTTTAATGAAAAAGTGTGTTCATATCAGTACCGACATCTGTAATCAATCGCACAATTCGCAAATTTCACTGACACATACAATCAATCACTCAAGTGCGCAGCATTGTTTCTTTAAGATACAGTATCAGTTGGCTAAATTTATACTCTATGTATCCACTAATATCACCAACAAAAGCCGGTATTTATATCCCTTCCATGATAGTAATGGAAGGCCATGTGTTAATGCAGCAATTTGTTTTTTTAAACAATCGTTTGACGCCGTAAGCAATTTATTTGAATTGAAATGGTCTCGACATACAGGAAAAGCATTCATGTTTTTTAACTCCCAGATATCACAACTTATACAGGTCTTCAAGTTTCCAATATGTTAAAAAAAGAATAACACAATATAAAACGTTCAATCATTTCGTCCGTAAGGCAATCTTAGAAGTATAATTGGCTTGTTTATAAATGTATGTTAAAAAAAGGTGGCACCAATGATTGAAAGCCGTGTATATACATGTAGTTATATTTTTAACTTAAACCAGTGATGTTTTTGTTTTCAATGTTGAATACTTTGCAGACTACAATGCACAGATTTTCCAGGCAAAGTAAAGCATTGAACTGTTCAGGTTTTATGCTATTTGCTTCTATTTAGTATTTAAGGCTTCGAAATTAAGCCTTTAAAGTTTGAATCTAGTAAGAAAGGTCTTACATTTAATTTGATTTTCTAATCAAGTACTAACCCACCAAAGTTTATAGACGAGTTGTGAAGGGTAAAAAAAGTGGCTCATCATAAAAGTTTTATAAGATTCAATCTGTGTAGGCTTCAATTCCAACCCAAAGAAACTGATGAGCAGAATGTAAACAGCATAAAACTGAAAATACTGCGAGTTACAAGCAGGCTATTCCAGTTTTATGCTGTTTGCATAGAGCCATTTTCACTTCGCTTTCAGCCGGAAAGGGTTAAAACAACAGTCGCTTAACGTACGAATTTCATTTTGAATTCCTCTTTCTTAAATTTAAATTGTTTTTCTTAAGGACTACAAACGCTTAAACATGCGTTTTGAGTGGAAAAGTGTTGACACAACAGTTTCTCAACATACAAGTTTCATTCTGAGTTCCTCCTTTTTGCGTTTCACCTCACGTACGCTGTTCCGCATGGCTGCTTTCTCTGTCTGCTGGTCCTGATTTAGCGTGATCTCACGAGATTTCAACTGGCGCAGCTCATATGTGACCTGGTCGCGCTCGGACTTGAAGCGGGTCGACTGCTCGCGCTCTTTCTGCAGTTTGTTAACGGCTTCCAACCTTTCAAACTGCGAGGTGCACAAAATATGTTCATGAAAATACTAAAAATACGCAAAATTCAGTTCATTCCAGATTAGCCTGCACAGACTTATCAGAGACAAGACTTTTCGCTTTTATGGTATTTTTCATTTAAAGGGAGTCTCTTCTTAGTGAAAATCTAGTAAGGCGAAAGTGTAATCTCTGAGCCTAAACAGGCTTATCTGGGATGACACTTTAAGCACACGCATTAAGCCCCCTGTCTGAGCCTATACAGGCTTATTTGGGATGACACTTTAGGCACACGCATTAAACCTCCTGTCTGAGCCTACACAGGCTTATTTGAGGTGACACTTTAGGCACACGCATTAAGCCCCCTGTCTGAGCCTACACAGGCTTATTTGGGATGACACTTTAAGCACACGCATTAAGCCCCCTGTCTGAGCCTACACAGGCTAATTTGGGATGCCACTTTAGGCACACGCATTAAGCCCCCTGTCTAAGCCTACACAGGCTTATCTGGGATGACACTTTAAGCACACGCATTAAGCCTCCTGTCTGAGCCTACACAGGCTTATCTGGGATGACACTTTAGGCACACGCATTAAGCCCCCTGTCTGAGCCTACACAGGCTTATATGAGATGACACTTAAGGCACACGCATTAAGCCCCCTGTCTGAGCCTACACAGGCTTATTTGGGATGACACTTTTGGCACACGCATTAAGCCTCCTGTCTGAGCCTACACAGGCTTATCTGGGATGACACTTTAGGCACACGCATTAAGCCCCCTGTCTGAGCCTACACAGGCTTATATGAGATGACACTTTAGGCACACGCATTAAGCCCCCTGTCTGAGCCTACACAGGCTTATTTGGGATGACACTTTTGGCACACGCATTAAGCCCCCTGTCTGAGCCTACACAGGCTTATTTGGGATGACACTTTAGGCACACGCATTAAGCCCCCTGTCTGAGCCTACACAGGCTTATCTGGGATGACACTTTAGGCACACGCATTAAGCCCCCTGTCTGAGCCTCAAATATAATGCTTTTCAGTAATTTGTTTACGGCTTCTAACCTTTCGAACTGAAAGGTTCGCAAAATACAAAATATTTCAAAATTCTACAGTCCATGAAGCTTTAAAGTAAAAACTGAGTAGCACTCTGGGATAAGGGGTTTAAATGCAAGTGTGTAAATATTTGTCCCAGATAAGGCTGTGCAGTGTGCACAAGCTTATCAGTGACAAAACTTTCAACCCAGACTGGATGTACATAAAGCCCGTTTTTCCCAAAGTGCTGCTAAAATACTCTTTTTTACACCTCTTTTTCTGCCATCATGTCAATGAATTTTTTTTATAAGGAGGAGACTAAGTTCTCAGCAGAGGAAAGAACAATTTTTGGCGTAGAACGTGTGATTTCCCATACAAATAATGACACAATATGGCAGACCCTACACTCGACAAACAAAAAGACAGGTAATACCTAAACTTTAAAATCAATCTTAAAAGGAAGACTGTAATATTTTAAACACCAAGAGTGACACTATATATCAGCCAATACCATAGAAAGGATGAACAGATTGCTATTTTTCCTTCTTAGAAAATGGCCATTTTTGACTAAATTATGAAGTTCACTAATAAAATTTTCACAAATTCAAGAAGTTTACCACTCAAATTAAAGCAATCAAAAAATGTTTGCAACCAATGCTTTTCCACAATTTTGAACAGTTTGCGACTCTTGTTTTCACAAAATGAGGGGGCCAGGGCCGCTTCAAAAAGAGGGGGAAAAAACCGTGAAATACCTGAACTTTCTCCAGTTCTGTCTTCAATTCGTCACTCAGGGCTCTTTCCTGGGAGATATGCTCCTTGAGCATATTTCGTTCAGACGTCATTTCTTCCCTTTTGCAGCCTCGCGCTGGTACGCACTGCGGAGATCTTCAACGTTGGCACGTTCAGCGTCCAGTTGCATGGTTAGGTCCATCGCCACCTACGGCCCGAATCAAGATATTGTTTTATGTTTTTTTTTATTTTCTATATTTCATAATAGTTTTTTTTTCAAAATTACATGTAATGAAAAAACATAGGTACTTCACTGAACAGAACAGATTATTTTGACTTAAGCATATATACAGCTCATCGTCATAAACATTAATATGCAATAACAGCATAAATACAAAACATACATCATTTCGAAGAAGATCAATATAAAAAAGAATGAAATACACAACGGACAAAAGGCGATCACAAAAGCTCACCATGGGCACATTGTGCTCAGGTTAGCTTAAAAGTAATACAAATATGTTTTCTCTCTTTTTTTTACTTTTATGAAGTTACTTTTGGGTTATTTTATGAAAATTATTTTATGACAATTATTATATTGGGTTATTCTATGATAATTATTTGTGCAATATCTTTCTTTAAATTTTTACTGAAGAATCATGTTTTAAGAGTACTCAATAATTGTGTCAATAAGTCATGACATGGCTTTATATTTCACAGTGTCATCACATTTTAACCCAACTAACCCAGTCTGATTAAAGGTAGTGTGTCACTTTATATATTACAGAAATTTTCTCAGATAGCAAAATAATATTCAAGATAGCAACCTTTTTAAAAGTGTACTGCGGCTAAAAGCTCAGATGGGATAACAGACTTTAATAATATATGATAACATACATGTATACCTCATATGATTTGATAATGCATTCAGTCACATGAAGTCAAGTACTGATAGCTCAAATTGTTATCTGTAAATTGTAGGTACAAAGTATTATGTTATTTGATTTTAACCACCAGTTAAATGGGTGTAATTTAAGGCATATATATTTCTTCTAAATATAAATAATAAGGGGAACAGGATGGCAATGTTTTCTCAGTCAACTGTGGATAAAGGCTCTGATTCCTTTATAGACTTTTGTTGTTCACCATGTCATGAGCACAAAACTGTTCAGTGGGCGGAGTTTTACTGTGATAACTGCGTAAAATTTTATTGTGCAAAATGCATTAACCTTCATGGTCAGTTGTTTGGGACACATGTGACATATGGAAGGGGAGACACAAGTAAGTGGCCAGTGTCCAAGGAAGTGGAGGATTTCCTTCAGAAATGTGACCTTCACGAAGACAAACGTCTGGAAATGTACTGCAATGACCACAGTCAGCTGTGCTGCACTGATTGTGCTTTCCTAAATCATAGGTAACTGGGATAAATATTTGCTTTCAAAAATGTTTGTTTTCATATACAAACCCTTCAATACAGCATTATTCAGATCAATTATTTGAAGTATTTTATTTTGCAAAAAAACAACAACACATGTGTGCAAACAAATTTCAATTATAAGTTTTTAAAATTAAAAAACAGTATTATAATGAAAGCTTAACATATGTAATTACCAGAAAATAGGATTTTAAAAACAACAAAAACATGATAAAAAAGTGCAGACATATTTTTGCATAATGGCCATGAAAACCACATACAAATATTTGAATATTATTTCCCTTTTCAGACAATTTGCTAAAGTAACACTGATATCCGAGTCAGTAAAAGGACCCCCACCAGATTTGCAGCTACTAGCAAGAAATATCCAAACTATTCTTGAAGAAATCAAGAAACTTCAGAATTATTGGGATACCAACATGCAGTCTTTGCAGGTTTCATACGACAAACAATTACATGAAATACATGCAACACGCAAAAAAATAAAAAGTATTCTAGACAAGATTGAAAAAAACACCATGAAAGAGCTAGATGATAAGTTGACCAATCTAAAAGCTTCTGTCAAGACTGATACGGACAATTGCAGCAAGCTAAAAAATGATCTAGAACAACTCAGTGGCGCAATACATGACGTTGTTGATAAAGGCAAAGTGGAACTGTCATTTATTGCCAGTAAGAAATGTCTGGAAAAGATTTATCATTCTTTAACTTATCTGAAGGAAAACTCAGTTCAGGTTGAAAGTTCACTGACATTCCAGGCCAACAGTGATGTTCAACAGTACTTGTCTAAATTGTCCGGTCTAGGGGGGTTTGTACTCAGTACCAAGGCATTATCGGTGCTAGACCAGGCATTCTGCTTCACTGTGCAAGGAAAGTCAGAGTATAATGTGAGCATACCAAGTGATTTAGATAGAAGCTGCCGTATCACCGCCATTTGTGTTCTAACTGATGATGAGATCCTTGTTGCAGACGAAGCTAATAAACGAGTTAAGCTACTCAATCATCAATACCAGGTGGTGAGACATTGTGATTTAACTGGTTATCCAATTGATTTGTGTCAAATCACACAACATGAAGTAGCTGTTGCTGTGAATACGTATGACACACATGAGGTCCTGTTTGTCTCTGTGAAAAAAAGGCAGCTGGTTAAGGGCAGGAAGCTGCAGTTTCAGCATAACTGCTATGGTTTTGCTCATGATCTGCAAGACCTGTATCTCACCTCTGGCACTGCACTTTACAAGTATTCAATGAAAGGAGCCCTGTTGAGAAAGTTGTATGAAGATAGATCATGCAAATTCACAGGTAAAACTTTGTGTACATATTCCAATAACATTTGAAATTATTATATGAAATAATACATTAGCATTACACTTTATATATACATATTTACACAAAAATCATTTGTATATTACATTTTCCAGCTTCGGAGATTTTTTTTTGCAAATAACTGACTTTAATTTCAATATAAGTGCATGAAAACTCCTCAACATTAAAGTCTTTCCTTTTATCAAGTTTTTTTTTGCATTTTTCTTTCCTGTATATGTCTTTTTTATTGGTTAAGAAAAATATTTCAAATAATTCCATAATAATAGTCATGTCAGAAAGCTCTGACTATGTCAGTGAGTACATGTACTTATACTGAGTATGTTAGAGCTGTTTATTCCATGGGGTTTCAGCATAATATAATCATCCATGCATACATGATGCATTGTAAGAAAAATCATTCTTTATTAATAACAACAAATAGCTGGGGTGAATAAGTGTATCAGTGCCTTTATTAACATAATGATTCTGTTAAGAACTCATTACAATGATCCCACTCTCCTTACAGTAGATAGGTGTGCAGTGAGTCCTTCGGGTGAAAAGATATTTGTCACCAACAAATCCCATAGCAAGGTCCTCACCCTTGCCAGAGATGGTACAGTTCTCCACACCTTCCCAGACCTACAAAACCCAACAGGTATTCATGTGACTGATCTGGGACAGGTGCTGGTCTGTGAATTTTCTGCATCAGAAATCCTACAGCTGGATGGTGAAGGCAAGAAGAAGCTGGCCACTCTTGCTACCAGGAAGGATGGTCTTGATAATACACTCTCAGTCTGCTTCAAAAGGAGTACAGCATCCCTCATTGTGGGACAAGCACTTAGTAAAAACATTGTTGTGTTTAAAGTAATATAGTTTTGTTTGACAAGTTTCAGTAAAAACATTTTGGAATATGTACTGTACATGAATTCTTGGCCACACCAAACTTGTATTCAGTATTACGTTTCATCACATAATTCACATGGATGATTTAATCGGGCGCCAACGCTCTGCTGCTGGTGCAGTTTAGAATAAATGAAAGCTTGTCAGAATTATTTGTTTAATTTTTTTCAAAGTTGTAGGTGGAAGCACTTTGAGTTTAGAGCCAATGTTCAAAAGGTTGGCAAAATGTTAATGTTTTAGCACGACGCCAGAAGACGAGCTGGCTATGACAATACCTCGGGTTTTCTCCGAAAACAGCCGAGCTAAAAATGAATAACATTTACATGTACATACATAATTTATTTGTGGTTATGTTCTACAATATTTTGGTGTAATTTTTATGCTGAGTGCAATTAACGAGGGAAGGTCTTACATTTTCTTTTCTTTTTTAACAGTCACCATGAGTTCTATCCTAAAAAAATATAAAGTTATATAGATTTATAATTATGTATTGTACAGACTTCTTTAATTGTTGTTTTTAGATTATACTTTTGTTGATTATAGTTATATATGTATTTACTTATGTCATTCAAGCTATCTGCCTATACCGTTCACATTGTTTTGCTGAATTAATTTACTTTTACTGATGTTCACATTCATCTTTCCATTTTCTTCCAATCAAATAAACAAGTATTTGCATTATCTGTTTATTACATAAATAGACATGAATTTGTGTATTAAAGTTACATTTGCATTATCTGTTTACTACATAAATAGACATGATTTTGTGTATTAAATTTACATTCGCATTATCTGTTTACTACATAAATAGACATGATTTTGTGTATTAAAGTTACATTTGCATGAATTGTGTTACTACATGAATAGACATTATTTTGTGTATTAAAGTTACATTTGCATTATCTGTTTACTACATAAATAAACATTATTTTGTGTATTAAAGTTACATTTGCATTATCTGTTTACTACATAAATAGACATTATTTTGTGTATTGAAGTTACATTTGCATTATCTGTTTACTACATAAATAGACATGATTTTGTGTATTAAAGTTACATTTGCATTAATTGTGTTACTACATGAATAGACATTATTTTGTGTAGTAAAGTTACATTTGCATTATCTGTTTACTACATAAATAGACATGATTTTGTGTATTAAAATTACATTTGCATTAATTGTGTTACTACATGAAAAGACATTATTTTGTGTATTAAAGTTACATTTCCAACAACGTTGTATTACTCATATATGCCAGTAATTTGTTGTTTATTTTACAGCCTGAAAGGCTCACGTTATACTTATAGATACTATTGTAAGTTTGACTGGGCTTTTTAAGACGATTTTATAGCCGCAATTAGGTCATAGTCGCAATGTCAAAAAGTCAGTCTGTTTTTCCCAAATCAAGTCGCTTAATTGTATGACCATTCACCACAAGTTATATGGTTATGCCAGGAATCAAACCAGAATATCTCGCTTTGTGATCTAACAACTGAGCTAGCCATTCTACTCTTTACTTTCAAGCTGTTTAAGCAATAACAGCTTTTAAATGCAACTAAAAACAAGAGGGCCTAAAAGTCCAAAAGTCTCTCACCTGAGATACAAAGGAACTGACCTGATAATTAAAAGCAGCCCCAAGATATCATTCAAACAAATCTTCTGACCAAGTTTCATGAAGAGTGAACTATAAATGTAAATTTTAGTGTGCTAACAAGGTTTTACTATAGCCATATAAGAATAATTTCCCCGACCCCTGTTGGCAATGTTTTTCAACCCAATTACTTTCGAACTGATTCAAGATATCATTAAAAGCAAATGTTCTGACCAAGTGTTAACAAGACTGGACAATAAATGTGAGTTTTAGAGTGTTATTTTTTTTTACTACAGCCATTTATGGAAAAATGCCCCGCTCCCTTGTGGCCATGTTTTTCAACCAATCGGAACCATTTTCAAAGAAGTCCAAAATATCATTGGGACAAATCTACTTACCAAGATTCATTTAGATCGGACAATAAATGTGGCCTCTACAGAGGGCTCGACATTAACTTTTGAAGCCACTTATCCGATCGAACAAGTAGACCAAAATTCCACTTGTCCTGACCAAAAAGCAACTTGTCCTGATCATTATGTCTTATTCTGCTCAGTACTTTGCAAAATAATGAAATAATGCAAAATGCTATAATCATACAGACTTTAATCGTTCAAAATACATGTTAACATAATTGTAGGCCATTTCAATACCTTAAGGTATTTTTTTTAAGTGTCCTGTGATTTTGAAGACGAAAAACCAAAGGTAAGCAGATTAGACATTTTTAAGCAGACGACATTGTACTTAAGAAAACAAACCACAAATGGGAATGATGTCGTAAAATCATTCTATACATAGAGATGACGTTGTTACGTTAATTGACTGTAAAATCTGTGTGTACCGGTGTCGAAAAATGCATATTCTTTACAAGGAAGAATATTTTTGTTATCTTGGCAAAGACAAATGTTAAGGGTTGCTTCTCTTGTGAACAGTGCGGTGTAGTATTACATGGAACTATCGGAATATCTCGCGCTTTGTCGTTTAAACGTAAACAAAATATAATTGAAAAAGTTGTGTGGTATCTCCACAGAAATAACAGATTTAAAGGCATTTTTTTCTAAGTAATTAAATTATAACGACCACTTGTCCCGTCGGACAAGCAAATTCTTTTTTTACTTGTCCGGACCAAAAATTTGGTTGTCCCGGCCAGTCGGACTACCGTTAATGTCGAGCCCTGCGAGGCTCCAGAGTGTTAACAAGGTTTTACTGTAACCATATATAGCCATATAAGGAAAAATGCCCCACCCCCTGGCGGCCATGTTTTTCAACCAATCGGAACCATTTTTTGAACTCGTCTAATATATTATTTGGACGAATCTTCTGACCAAACTTCATGAGATCTGACAATAATGTTACCTCTAGAGTGTTAACAAGGCAAATGTTGACGCTGCACAATGCACGACGGAGGACGAACAAAAGCCGATCACAAAAGCTCACCATGAGCACATTAATCTACATGACCTGGGGTTTGACTCGATGTTACCTGGTCTCTTTTGTTAAGCCGTTCTGTCTGTGACTTCTCCACTTCCAAGCTCTGCTGGAGATGACTGCATCTGGCTCTCTCACGATCAAGTGCTCTGGAAATTCCAAGTACCGTGTTTTTTAATAAATGGATATTGTAAAGTTTGCTTAAAATAAATGGATATTGTAAAGTTTTTTTTGAATAAACGGACATTGTAAAAATTTTTTTTGAATAAATGGGTATTGTAATTTTTTTTTTTAATAAATGGATATTGTTAAAGAAATTTAAAAATAAAGGATGTTGTAAAGTTGTAAAAAACGGATAGTGTATTAATTTTTTAAAATAAATGGGTATTGTTAAGTTTTTTAATAAATGGATATTGTTGTTGTTTTTTTGTTTTTTTTAATAAATGGAAATTCATAAGTTTTTTTTATAAATGGGTATTGTTACATGTAAGTTTGTTTGAATTATTGAATATTTTGACGTTTATCCTGGTGCTTTGTACGGCTTTAAACGCTACATGATGAATTTTCCTTTTTTAATTAACTTCCCAAATATCTCTAATTTCTTATTATCTATATAGTAACCGCCTCTTGAATAGCTACCCCAAAACCTAGCAATCTCCATATACCTAATAATCTCCCTTACCTAGTAATCTCCCAATACATAGTAATCTCCCACTATCTAGTAACCCCCAAATAAATAGAAATCCTCAAATAGCTAGAGATCTCTCCATACAAAGTAATCTCTCAATACAAAGTAATCCTTCAATACCTAGTAATCTCTCAAGACCTAGTAATATCCAAATATCTAGTAACCCCTCATTACTTAGTAATTTCTCAAAAACAAAGTTATCTCTCAATACCTAGTATTCTCTCAATACCAAGTAATCTCTCAGTACAAGTAACCCCCAATACCTATTTATCTCCCAATACCTAGTAATATCCAAATATCAAGTAATCTCTCAATACCAAGAAATCCCCCAAATACCAAGTAATCTCTCGATACCAAGTAATCTCTCAATCTCTAGTAATCACCTCAAACATAGTAATCCCCACCCCAAACTAGTCCACCCCTACCTCGTAATCTCGCCCTGTTTTTGCCGTTCTCTTTCAATGGTCTGCCTAAGCTGTGCCAGCTCCACCTCTGTCGCCTGCTGATGCCAGCGCGCAATCTCAAGGTCCTGTTGGACATTCCTTATCTTCACTGAGTCAATCTCCACCTGGCTCTCTGCCCGACATCGCTTGTCCCTCTCCGACTGTAACTCGGACTGGAGTTGCTGAAGTTATCCAGGGATTGAAATCAGTTTTGGTTGAATATTTGCAATAATGAACAAGTTAACTATTGCTGACAAATAATTATTAATAGTTTCTAATTAATCCTTGTTAAACAAGAGGGCCAAGATGACCTTAGTTCGCTCACTTGAGAGGAGTCGGTTCATTCAATCTTTACTAAACGTCAAACTTGACCTAGATATTGTCCAGACAAACATCCTGGTCAAGTTTCATCATTATTGAACCAAAACTCTGTCGTATGGAGTGTTTTTGTTTTTGTAAGATTTGACCAGGTGACCTATATTTTGAATTGACCCCCCCCCTTACCAAACCTGAAACTTTGCTTAAAAAATAAATATTATGACGAAGATTCATAAAATCTGAAACAAAAGTGTGACCTGTAGAGTGTTTACAACGATTTTGTATAATATAGTGAAAATTTGGACAATCTAAGGGCAACAAGCACATTCGTTGAATTGATATCCCCCGCCGATATGCTTCTGGACACAAAAGTGTTATATTTGACACTCAAAAAAGCATTATTTTAAGATACAAAGGGACATAACTCCGTTATTAACAGATAGTGTACAATGCCAATCCGCCAAAGCACTTCCAAGATATGGAAAGACGGAAGTACGGAAAGACGGACGGACAACGCCAAAACAATATCCCTCCGCCTATGGCGGGGTATAATAATAATGGCATTATAAATATCAAACTTGACTGAGAGCTTTCAGTAACTTTGATAAAGAATTCTTGAGAAATGTGAATGCTAGAGTGTTTACAAACCAAATGTGGACGGGCGTACGGCAGACAAAGACCAATCCTAAAACCTCACCTAAGCAATCAGGTGAGCTAAAAGGTGTGTTTCACTAATATAAGCCATTTTCCAACTTGTCCGAGAAATCAATAAAACCAATGTATTGACCAAGTTTTACGATGATTAGGCAAACAATGTGACTTATATAGTGTTCGATCACAAGGTTTCTTTCTAGTCACATAAGGAAAACTGCCCCACACCCCGGGCACCCCCTTTTTTTTTACTGATCGGACCATTTGCGAACTCATCTGAGATTCATGATGATTGGGCAAAATATGTGACTTCTAGAGTGTTCACAAGCTTTTTTTTACTATATAAATATAACAAAACTGCAGCCATGTTATTCAACTGACCGGAACCATTTTTTAACTCAACTCTCATATCAAAAAAAACAAATGTTCTGACCAAATTTCATGAAAATTGGGCCAAAAATGTGACTTCTAGAGTGTTGCTATGTTTTCACATTATACATATAGAGAAAAATGCCCCGCCCACTGGCGGTCATGTTTTTTCACCGATCTGGACCATTTTCGAACTCGTCCGAGATATCAATAAAAACAATGTTTTGACCAACTTTCATGATAATTGGGCAAACATTGTGACTTCTAGAGTGTTTACAAGGTTTCTCTATAGCCAAATAAGGAAAACTGCCATGCCCACTGGCGGCCATGTTTTTCAACGGACCGGAACCACTTTTGAACTCAACCAACATATCATTAAGACAAACATTTTGACAAAGTTACATGAAGATTGGGAATGAAATGTGACTTTTACAGTGTTTACAAGTTTGTTTGTTTTTTTACCTAGTGACCTAGTTTTTGACCTGACACGACCCAGTTTCGAACTCGACCGAGATTTCATTGGGACAAACCTTCTGACCAATTTTCATGAAGATGGGACAAGAAATGTGGCCTCTAAATTGTTTACAAACCGAATGTGGACGACAGACGAACAGACGGACCAACATCGGACAAAGACCGGTCACAACTGCTCACCTGAGCAATCAGGTAAGCTAAAAAAAACATCCAACCTCGAATAACAATTAACTCATAAATGATACACACAACTATTTGTATTATGAAAACATTAGTAATCAAAGGGGAGTAACTACTTTAAACTTAAATGCAATATTTAGAAGAGTTGTCTCGCATGTTACATGACCATAATTCATTATTGTTTAAAAGCCTTTTTACTATATAAATATAAGGAAAACTGCCTCGTCCCCCTGGCAACCATGTTTTTCAACGGACCAAAACCATTTTCAAACTTAACTCACGTATCTAGGAAACAAAGGTTCTGACAAAATATCATGAACATTGGGCCAAAATGTGACTTTTAGAGTGTTGCCATGTTTTCACTATATACATATAGAGAAAAATGCCCCGCCCACTGGCGGCCATATTTTTTCACCGACCTGGACCATTTTCGAATTCGTCCGAGATATCAATAAAACCAATGTTTTGAACAACTTTCATGATGATTGGGCAAAACGTCCAGAATGTTTACAAGGTTTCTCTATAGCCTAATTAGGAAAACTGCCCCGCCCACTGGCGACCATGTTTTTCAATGGACCGGAACCACTTTTGAACTCAACCAACATATCATTAAGACAAACATTTTGACAAAGTGACATGAAGATTGGGCATGAAATGTGACTTCTACAGTGTTTCTTTTTTTTGACCTAGTGACCTAGTTTTTGACCCGGCACAATCCAGTTTCGAAATAGACCGATATTTCATTGGAAGGAAGCTTTTGACCAAGTTTCATGAAGAATGGACAATAAATGTGGCCTCTAGAGTGTTTACAAACCAAATGTGGACGACGGTTGGACGGACGACGGACAAAGACCGGTCACAAAAGCTCACCTGAGCAATGAGGTGAGCTAAAAACTAGCCTTGATTCAAGTGTGTAAAGTGTCGTCCCCGATTAGCCTGTGCAGTCTGCACAGGTTAATCAGGGACGACAATTTCTGCTTTTATTGTATTTTTCATTTAGAGCAATTGTTTTCTTAGCGAATATCCTGTTTAAGGCAAAAAGTTGTGTCCCTGATTAGCCTGTGTGGACTGCACAAACTATTGTCACTAAACACACTCGCTTTAAGCCCCGTTTTCCTGAAATGTGACTCAAATAATATAAATGGTTTCATTTAGTTTAACATAGCTAATTTAGTACAAAACTTAAGCTTGCAACCTAAATAGCACGAGGGTCGATGTGCGACTGCTGCTGCTTTAGGGTCTCAAGTTCCGCCTGTACACGCCACAACGTCTGACGTTCCGACTCGAGAAGGTCAGAGAGGTTAAGAGACTTGGACTTCTCCTCTTCCAAGGCATTTCTGTGAACAAAAAAGTGGTTTCAGGTTTTTCTGCTATTTAAAAAAGGCCGTTAAACGGACCCGATACCAAACCAAGAATGTACATTTTTTGAAGACATAAGAATGAATATTATATTTTAATTTTTTTCCATAAACATATAACAAAGCATATGACTATAACTTTTCACGTGAATTGCATTTTTTTCCACTGGCAGTCAAGAAAAGACAGAAATTTGCCATTGTATTGATAAAAAAAAATCCCAATGTGACCAGACTCCTTTTTCCAAAATGGCTAGAAAAAACTCTGGGTTTAATATTGACCTTCAACTGTATGACTAAACATTGACCTTGAACTGTATGACTAAACCTTGAACTGTATGACTAAACATTGACCTTAAACTGTATGACTAAACATTGACCTTGAACTGTATGACTAAACATTGACCTTGAACTGTATGACTAAACATTGACCTTGAACTGGTATGACTAAACATTGACCCTAAACTGATATGATTTATTCTTGACCTTGAACTGATATGATTTATTCTTGACCTTGAACTGGTATGACTAAACATTGACCTTGTATCAATAGTTACTTCTGTAAATTGT
The DNA here is from genome assembly GCF_020536995.1 of Dreissena polymorpha. NCBI lineage: Eukaryota > Metazoa > Mollusca > Bivalvia > Myida > Dreissenidae > Dreissena > Dreissena polymorpha. The sequence goes on from NC_068367.1 coordinate 38,156,217, forward strand.
CTCAAATCCTTTAACATTGTGGCAAAGTTTCATGCAAATCCTTCCATTGGTATAGGAGATATGTCAATGACATACAAATCAAGATTCAAACTTTTGACCATGAAGTATGACCTTGATCTGGTATGACTAACTCATGCCTTCTACAAATCTTCTCTATGACCTAAACATTGCAGCCAAGTAAATTCCTTGCATTGGAAAGGTAAATATGGAGGGGGCAGGGAAACATGGAAGATCAGACTTTTGACCTTGAAGTAATCTTGAGTGACCTTAAGCAGCTGTTAAGTAACATGGTATGAAGGTTTTGGTACAGTCCAGGCTTTTTCCCAGAAGGTTTTAGCACAGCAAGCCCGCGGTGCTTGAACTTAAAAATCAATTTTACTGCGGTGCATGTTTTTCCGATCATGTCTTAATGTTTGTTATTTAATATTGTTATATATTACTGAAGTGAAATAAATTGAGTAAAAATAAATAAATAAATAGTAAACAAAAAGTCTTTTAATGCTCTAAAGAAATGTTGATTTTCATTTATATAATGAAGCATTTTTTTTTAATCTATGCACGAAATGCCCCCCAATCCGCATCGACTCCCTTTCGCGCTGCCTTGCCCCTGTGCTTGGCCAAAATCCTAGGGAAATGCCTGCAGTCTTATGAAAGTGCTGAAGAATATTTCTACTTTTACTACTGAATTGTCACCACAAAAGCAAAATACTCGCTCAAATTTATACCCTCTGAACTTGTCATGATAATCTCTCCAATAAATCAATAATTACATAAATCAAACTCGTTATACACACCCATATCTTACAAATTACTTCAAGTGACCCTAAAATAAACATGATTTCGATCTTAAGCACTAATACCTTTTGATCCAAAAAAAGAATAAACTTGTAATGTTTGCAGCGTAAGATTATAACGGGATACAACTAATTTACAGTATGAAGAATTGTTCAGATATTTTTTATCAAATTAAGTGATAATCATTCTATGTAGAAATTTATTATTTTTAAAGTTTGTTATAAATTCTGCATTGCGGTATTCTAAAATGTTTTTCTTGAGTTTTGACTTTTGCTTTCCTGTAATCAAAACTTAATCTTACAACTGTTTAAACTTAACCGACACAGTGTTTTGTGCCATCAATATTAATGCTCATTTTTTGTTTTACGTACATTTCTCTAGATACAGATTTTCACAAATCATAATGTTTTTCCTTTTATTGATTTTTTTTTTTTCATTTAAAAGTCATGCCTACTTTTCTTATGTTTTACTTTATTTATTAATTGTACCAACTTCTGTACATTCTGTACATTTTTCACACAAATGTATTACTTATCCATAATGGTATTTCTATACATTGTCATACCACTTAACCCTTTCCCACTTAAAAGCTAAGTGAAAATTGCTATGTGCAAACAGTATTTGCTGCTCATCAGTATCTTAGGGTTGGAAATGAAGTCTTACAAACTTAAATCTAGTAAGAAAGGTCTTAAATTAAATATAACTATCTAAGGGACTACAAATGCATCAAAATACGTAACTAAGCGGGAAAGAGTTCAAACACAATAGCATAATTTGTGTTTCCATAAAGAATCCATAAACAAGCCCGGCCAGCATTACCTCTCTACAGCGTTCTGAAACTGCAGTAGCCTTCATTTTCCCTCGTAAATATTTGCTGTGCAAGAGAAATAGATCTCTGTCGAGTCCTGTAATTCTCCGTCGGAAGAATTCTCCCCATTTCCTCCGTTATGAGCCCCATTTGCAACATTTGGTTGCCCTCTGGGTTTATCCTTACAGATACAGTTAATGTAATCGCACTGTTTGCATTTTTCTAGCAGCGCAACGTCCGATGTACTTATTGTTTCTTATGAAACTACTCATATTCTTTTATGGGATTTTTTGTCTTGCCAAACACTCATATATAAAATTGTCCTATCTTATTTTAACAAAATGCACTATTATGCTTTCCTCAACTATGTAGTATCATTTCTAAGTGCCTTCAATTCAATAAATAACAAGCAAATTCGTTGAATTGATATCCCCCACCAATATGCTATAATACACAAGTGTTATATTTGATATTCAAAAAAAACATTTTTTCAAGATACAAAGGGTAATAACTCCGTATTTAACAGATGGTGTACAATGACCTTTGGCGTGCATCATCATCATATCCATATAAATACTCATACCAAGTTACAATGAAATTTGCCAAAGCACTTCCAAGATATGGCTCCGGACGGACGGAAAGACGGACGGACGGACAATGCCAAAATAATATCCCTCCGCCTATGGCGAGGGATAATTACTATATTTCCTTGTAAATCGTACCTAGTTGTTTTCTACAACTTAAAATACACAAACGTCCAATGCAGATTCAGGTTGTGAATTGTTAATCACTTCTTTTTATCCAATCCATAACTACATATTAAAACTATCTTATATAAATTTTAAACATCACTTTTTGTGCTGCATACACTGAATAACCACACACAAAATATTGATACGAAAATATGTCAATAATTACATTTTATGATTTCAACACTTAAACAAATCATTAATGAGCTACAGCCATTAATCCGAAGTATAGCCCCCCCCCCCCCGCCAGACATGGCGTGCAATCAATAGTACTAATAAAGCACACTACAAGTAAGTTGTTAAATAAGAAAAACAAGATTATACAAAATACTGAACTATTGAAAATTCCTAAATTCTCAGCATCATGCAAAAATACTCTTTTGGCCCAGATTTTAAATAGTCTAAGTTATTTATGTTTTTGCCAATTATTTATGTTTTAGCCAATTATTTATATTTTTGCCTATTAGTTATGTACTCAGAATAAAAACCTAACATGAGTTTCCAAATATGGATTTTTTACCGTTTAGTAAATTGCAGAACAAATAAAATGTCTAGATAAATAGATTTCCACTTTTATTGCATTTTCTCTATTAGCACTGCAAAAAAATTGGCCATACAAATAATACATTTTCAATTCTCCTTTTCGTTTCATCATCTAACAATAAAATTTCATAGCTAAAAGAAATCACTGTTTATCCAAAAATTCAATCAAAATCCATTTCCGCATAACTTGAACATTCACAGTTAATCAACTACAAAGAAATCGTCCACAAGAACCACAAATGCAACAATATATGCTGTTAACCCTATTAACATGTCATTACAGGTTACTATAAAACAAATTTTGTTCCAAAGAACAATGTATTACAATGGCAAATATTCGGTATTTAAGCCACCCAAAATATGCTGCCAACTTTTTACTGCTGATAATAATTTCATAAATACTACGCACAGATCGAATGATCAACACGTAAAAAGAAACAATAAAAATCTTTTCAGCGGTAAATCGTCCAAATATTTAAATTCCTGCAAAAGCTTTCAACAAGCCAAATATTCATTTGTCATCATTTTTGCATGTATTTAAACTGAGGTACTTCTAGGGTAATGTCATTCACAAAAAAATAATTATTTCTATTATTATTAACCCTCAATGGATGGGAGTAACAATTGGTGACCTGAAATAATATTTAAAATGGTTCAGTGATTGAAAACCTAGCTGTTTAGTGCAATATGTAGCACCGTTTTTCATGGAAAGCTAAACAATATTTGAATTTCAAATTGTCCATGATGTTTTACGACAGTATAATCTACTGAAACATTCATTAATTTCTTTTAATTTGACAATCCTTATTTGGAAAACATAAAAAAGCATATCCAAAATAATGAGCATAAATTAAGTCTATTGAAACTGCACAACTTTCATACATGTTTATTTGTCTAACAAAACAATGGTTTATAATTTTGTTTTTAAATTTATCTATACATATACAGCCTATTTCATAAGTTGGTCGCGTTAGCGGCCGACAAAATTTACAGAGCATATTTTGCAAATCAGTATGTGCTTAGAAGCCTTAAGTACGGTAAGAACCGAAACTCACTCTGCTAGGGACAATTACCGCTGCCTGTCTGTTGAATTCTGTCATGGGATGCTTAAGAGTTATGGAGAATTTTCATTATGAATATAAATAAAGGTGAAACTAAAAATACGAAAAAAATCCATTTAATCACGGATAACCAATATGTTACTGCTATCTTGCGCTTGATCTCAAACAAACATGATTTAACTTTTGTTTTACCTCGTCTTTCCGATTCTGATACTGATACATAAAGGCATCGCTCACTTGAATTCAAGGTTTGTCAAAGCCTTAACATGGTCTTCAAGTAGTTAACCCCAATTGAACCAGATTGAAACAAATTGTTGATTTTGTCAAGATAAATGCTCTGATCATGTTTCATCCAGAATGAGTAATGCATGCGGCTTCTAGAGTGGTTATATGGGATTTCAAAAGAAATGACGGTGGTTATAATGTTTTTTCTAAAATTGTACCTGGTTGCCTAGGTTTTGGATGCACGCAATCCAGGTTCAAACGCAACGTTTCTAGTGTCAAGATAAACATTCTGACTACGTTCTATTGAGATAGGTTAATATATGTGGCTCTTAAAGAGATAACAACATATTATAAGATATAACTTGATTACCAAGTTAAAGCAGTATTGGATAATAGTGGTTACAGCGTACTATTTGATATGCTTACGACCAACAATATCGGATGCCGGACATGGACTGTGCACAATAGCTCACCTTAAGAACTTCGTGCTCAGATTAGCTAAAAACAATACTTCACACTACTTAATCCCGATGTGACAAAATAAGTGTTAATTACCCTGAAGGATGGTTGTCGAAGATGCTGGTAGATAAAGCACTCGAAACGGCCCCTGGTGATTCCCGTTCAATGTAATCTAAGTGAAAACTGAGAGTTATTATGGATTTTGTGAAGATAATATTCTTCTTAAAAGATTGTACCATGTTATCTTACAAACTGGTGTAAAATATGTAAAACCTCTTCCGTAATAAGGTTACATTATTCATTTCAGTTTTAAAACATTGTATTTGTGAAGGAAAGCGTTGTAACTATTAGGAGCTTAAATCTTAAAATCGTATTAATATGTGGACAGCGTGAATGGTCAGTATTTGTAATCTTGTAAATATATTATAATTCCGATGTTGTTATTGTACCTCATTAATCTTTTGCAACGTTAATCTATCTGATTCGAATTTATATACTTACTAGATTTTGAAATTTTATCTGTGCGCAATTAATTTTAAAATAAAAAAATCCTAAATTGTCTTTGAATTTTCAAACCCATCTTTTTGAATTCAATGAAGGCTTTAAAACACCAGTTCAAAAATATATATTATGCTTCTTGAAAAAATGTATTAAATAAGACCCTAAATGAAATGCTTTTAGTCGTGAAGGTCATTGGGAATTGTCTGGCGGCGTTAATATCGGTGGATCACTATTGTCAATATTTCAACACGTGCATTTACTTTTGTTAATATTGAATTTATTTTGTAATATAAGTATCTGAGATATGGTGTGTATGTTTGTTGATTTTCTTATTAGCTGGTTGCAGGTATATTTAAATATTGGTTTGCATGCATTGTATTAAATGATCAAAGATTAGTTTTTAAAATCTTAAAAGCCTTTGAATTTTTCAAACAATCTTTTTGCATGAAATGAAGGCTTAAATCACCAGCTAAATAAATATTAATTATATTCTTATTAAAGGCATTAAATATGACTCTGAATTAAATCCTTTCAGCCATAAAGGTAATGGTAAATTATTAAATGGCGCTTATTTTTTTATGGCTAATGTCACTGGGTAAAAGTGTGCAAATACCTTTTGAACCAACCTATTTTTTTTACATCTTAGGCCCTGATATTCGATATTACTGTTTAGAAACTTATTTGTTTGCTGATGACAATAATATGTTGCATCATGAACAACAAGAACATAAACCTGGATTGGTTGGCTATAAATCAATGGGACATGTCTGAACATCGTCTTATTGAATATCGTACCACATAGTGACGATATAATACCAATTTTAAAGACGCATACAAACTCGGACATATAGGGTTACTTACTTTATGTTATGCATTATCATTATATCTATCTTATTGGCTAAGCTAAATGAATATCGAGAAAATATGATAATATATACGCGATTACTCAAGTCCCTTTATGAATGTGTAGTTATTTACACTAGCGTGTTCATGAACCAAAAAACAAACATAACAGTTTCCTATGAAATGTATATGCGTTGTATAATTTTTAGCTTATGTCTTGTAATTTTTAGCTTATGTCATGGCGTGGTTTCCGTCGTCCGTCCGTGCGTGCGTGCGTTAGACTTGTTCTTGTTTACGCGATAAATTCCACAGTTTTCATCCGATTATTTTCAAACTTGTTCAATGTCTTTATATTAATTAGGACTCGAACCCTATTAAAATGGGTTACATCAGAGTAAAAATTCCAGAATTATCTCCCCTTGAATTAGAGAAAATTGTGAAACAAGGCTTGTTTACGCAAGTAAGTCCACATTATTCATCCAATCATTTCCCAACTTGCACAGTGTCATTATCTAAATAATGAGTCAAACCCTATTGAAAATGAGCAATATCGGAGTTATCAGTCCAGAATTATCTCCCCTTGAATTTGAGAAAAAAATGAAAATCTTTAACATTTTGCCATAACTTTTGTAATATTGAAGATAGCAACTTCATATTTGGCATGCATGTGTATCTCATGGAGCTGCACATTTTGAGTGGTGAAAGGTCAAGGTCATCCTTCAAAGTCAAAGGTAAAAAAAAATCAAAGCGGCGCAGAAGGGTACATAATGTTTCCGACAAAAACATTTCTTGTTTGTTTACATATAAAATTCTATCCTTTTGAAACTTCAACGGATGTTTTATATCATCAAGGGCCAGAACCCCATTGAGAGGGAAGAAAATTTGTCCAACTTATTGTTGAAAAGGAGTCATTTGAAGTTTAAATTATACGTTTCTTCTTGTTTCTGCGATAAATTTCCCATTTTGGGTCTTTTTATTTAAAACTTACTCAGAGTGTTCATACTATCAAGGGCTTGAGCCCTATTGATTCCAGCCAGTTGAGCGAGTCAGGCCCTCATGGGCCTCTTGTTAATTAATTGTATCCTAACACATTGAATTCGTATATATATTTTACAGTTGTTACACTTAAACAAAAGCACTTATCGCATACGTATGCAGTATTATTATTAATATGAGCAAAGTTACCTTTTAGAATCTTTTAGATGAAATGTTGTCTTGCTTAGGATCGAATTTTTTTTTAATGTTGCGTTCATGCCATTATGAACGCAAGTTTAAATCTCGCCGTTCCGTGAGGTGCACAAACACACATACGACATCAAGAAGAACTGCCAGTTCAGCACGTATGGTCAACGAGCAACGCTGTACGTTAATAACAATTTAATACAGCACAAGAGGTACGTTGTTAGTAAGCATACTTAATGTGAGCAAGCGGTCTTAAATCGGTACTAAATTGTGGCGACTCACCGCCATTTTAAATAAAAACAACGTCAAGTCAAAGTATATATCCCTTACATATTGAATTGTTCTTTAAAAATATTTATGAAAATTTTAAAACACTTTAAGCTGTGCCAAGACCATTAATTAAATATATAGTTATAAGAAAATTCCAGAATCATTATTAAGACAGAAATTCTGATTAACTGCCATTAGTCTCACATTCAAGGCAAGTATGGAATGGCCTATACTATGCAAGACTATACATATATCACGACATTAAACATAAAAATCATAAAAGCTGGTTCCACCGCCTTTGAGCGGTCAATACAAAACATCGGAGATTTAAACCAGTTTCAATGCATGCCAAACCTCAAACGTAGTCAATCAATAATCACATAAAATTAAATACGCACCATAGAGTACACATCATACACAAATCAACCAAAATAAAAAAGTATGTGGTCTTAGAAGATGATACCCATTAATTTGAATCTGAAGGCAAAGTTAATCAACCGTTAAAAACGTTAAGTTATGGTTTATAATTATTTATCGCAGTTCATACATAATATTCGCTTTTGATTGGTTTAACAGGGTCACTTGGCTTATTTAATATTTAAATTTGAATATCTACCAATTAACATAGATTAGATCTGTTTTTGAGAGGGACACACAGACGGACGGATCGATTAAAGGCGTGATTGAAAGACAGACACACGTTTCATTACATTATTGTATGTACTTGTAATGTTAAGTCTATTTTTGCTAACATTGACCTTAACTTCGACCTGTGGTTATCAACAACATGTCGTGCAAAATCCTTAAAATGTCCTTGATATGTTTCCATGTTTCATCTAATAATCTTCAGTACCTCCCTGAGAAATTCATGATAAAATTTTAGTGTATTTACACTGTAAATATTTCAGTTTTTGTGGACGGACAGACGAATGCTGAAATGATTGACAGACTGTAGCTCAATGTGTATACTTTTTAATTGATTCTCGAATTGCTCTTTATAAGTGTATCAAGCTTCATACAAGTCTTTTTGAGAAATTGCAAGATCAAGTTTTGCGGACATGGGGACCGACGGACATGTGGAAAGACAGACAAATAGAGGGTTAGTCGCACTGACAGACCTGACGGACGGAGGTGAATCCTATAGTCAAAACCTTTAACATATGGTATGTTTACGAATACTAAGTAGTTGTCATGAATGTTTCTAGGAATCGTAATCGCATTAATCAATTGTATGGAAGCCGTGCTCCTCAATAGCTTTCAATTTGACGCGTTTGGTCTTTAAATCTAATTCACAAGGTTAATGAATAGTGCATATGACGAATACTCTGAACACCGAACCTTGAATTACAAACATATACACACTATTTTTGTTGAAATCAGTTCAAAATGTTGACTGCAATTTGATTATATGTTGTTTTTTTCTTTGGTCAATGTCTTGGAGGAGGATGTGCAAGGACGATTATTGATGAAAAGAGGTAAAACCAAACGAAACAAGCAAAATAACCAAGCGTGCACTTCTTAGATTATTATTTAATACTACCATATACAAATAGGATAAAGCAATGCAACTATTCGTTTGAAAACGTTAATGTTAACGAAGTATAATAAAATAATATTTTGGTACATATTACATGTTGCCTTAACGATAAACTTACTAAAGTATAAATAATGGAAAAATCATACACTCATAAGAAAACAACGCCAGGTCGACAAATCTTTTTCTTTTACAGAACCACGGAATAATTCACTGCATACTCATTTTTTTGGTTCTAGATTTGCCTTGTGTACAAACCTTCTACATACTGAAATATAACGGCATCTTAAAAATATTTTACTCCAGATATCACGACGTAACCGTGCGATCCGAATCCATGTGTGCATGGAATGTGTTATACGTACGTGAAACCTTATTATTTATGTTACTGCTCAGATGATAACATGTGTCCGAACGACGAATCCAGAATGAATTGTGAAACAAGTATGCCTTATAATGGAAATGCTATCATTTACTCCGGCATTATCAATATGATGGCATATATGACAATACTTGAAATTTCGACGGTCGCAACTAAACTATTCCGCGATCAAAGGTATAATATGCCATTGTGATGAAAACGTAAAGCAAATAATATTCATTGATGCGAGTAAATGTCTAATGATCGCAATTTAGAAATGATATGAATATCGTCTCTGTTCTTCAAAAAACACGTAAGTCAATTTTGGCGTGAGAGTATTTTTATTTTTTATTTTATTGGAATGGCGGTTTTATTACTTATTTTCATATACATATGTCCCTTTATTTTGTGATAAATATTTAATTGTTTACTTAGTGTTGCATGGTCGTAACCCATCAACAATTCAGATAAGCAAAACAAGTTTGCATCAGTAGATATATTAGACATTTTGAAATACGAAGTGTACATGCCAATAAAATATTCTAATTTAAATGCCGCTATGAATATATCGGTGGAAACCATTTTTAGCCAATGCTTTTATAAATTTTTAGTTGTTCGCGTAGCGAACAGCTTATGTTGTTGCTTACAATTTCAAGTCAGCTCGGCTAATCTACAGAAAGCCTACTACCCGCCACACCTGCCGTATCCGCGCGAGAAAGAGTTGTCTAATGTATGCAAGAGATTTGAGCTCCCCAACAATATTCTTTCACAAATGAAAACATTATGTGAATATCGTGTTAAATGGGATATTTTTTAACGGAGCTTATATAGAAAAAAATCAATAAACAATGTTTGTATTATACGTGTCGCGGAAGAAATTATTAATGAATGATTAAAATAGTCCACTATCTACTGCGTCTTAATGACGTAGTACAGGTCATTCATAATCTGAGGCTATTAATAGATTCGGGAAAACAGCGCAATAGAATAAGGTTACGTTTGTTTACTAGTATAGTCTCAATTTATTAAACGTTGAATGTGAGCTCAGCAATAACTTCAGGGATACGATAGACAAGAACAAAAATGCTTCATAATCGCTTAAACCGAATATAACAAACAATTAAATATAACACTTTTTTTTTTCGTAATCTCGCTCATGCTTCGACAGCGGGGTTAATTATTTCTGGGAAAACTGATAGCGGCGATCTTTTGTAATTACTGGTGCTAACAACGCAATAGTAGAAGGTTAAGCTTGTTAATATTCACAGTTCTCAATTTATAAAACGTTGAACATGAGTTCACCAATTACTACAGGTAAACTATAGACAACCTCAAAAATGCTTTATAATCGCTTAAACCGAATGTTAAAAAACAACTAAATATAGCAAGATTTATGTTGTAAAAAGGTAGTCGGCGTAAATGCTGACTTCGAAATAAAGTTTGCAATTTACGCTTCTAAATAAATACACAGAAAACAAAAGTTTAACTATTGTGTTTGTTTTCACTTGCAAGTCGCATATTCTCGCATGAAAGCTTTATCATTGTCAAACCACAAATTAGTGTAAGTAGATAAAAATTATACTACGGGAGTGCACATCATTTGTGTCCTCACTTGCCTTTTTATGAGTATATTTCTTCACTATCGAAATATATCGTATGTTAATAATTGATTTAAACGCAGTTTTCTTTCTACACATTTAAATCACACTTTCATAGCCGCGTCATGCGAAAATGGGTCTTATTCGTTTTGGCCAGCGTCTCTTAAACCCAATATGCGCATTGCGCAGTCTGGTCAGAGGCGATGCTGTTCGCTATAAAATCACTCAATGTGTTATGGTCTCATTATGTATCCCCTGATCAGACTGAGAGATGTGTATAGTGAATGGATAATATATATGATGGGCGCATATGGAATAAGACCCATTTTCGCATGACGAGGGTCATTAAAAATCTCATTGCGAATTGTGAATGGCACTTTTTAGAACAATGCTTTTTTATAAAAAATTGAATTCAAAATAGCAAAATTGTAAATAAGGACAGCCTATTAGGGCGTTCAGAAACGATTTCCAGACATGCTGACAGAGTACAGTAAACATTGTGGTTGGATAATTAAACGAATTTCCTCTTATCGTGACACAATACTATTTCGGTAATGTTTGTTTTCTCATCTTGAAAGCAAAAACTGTGTTTATCGATGGTCAATTATATATTCACCGGACGATTTAGTGAACGAGTACTGACCCTGAAATTCTGCGAGATGGGTTTTAACGCGGAATTGTAACTGGGCCACAATTTGTGCGTTTGAACATACATAGAGTAGTCCGGATTTTCTTACACTGAACAGTGCTATATCCTTTATGCTGAGCTCAGACACGGTAATGTAGCCACAGTTCAGAGGTTTTATCTCGAATCAGCCTATGAAATATTCGAAAATATTCACGCGTGTCTAAAAGTCATTTTAGGTGAGAAGCTGTGTAAAACAGCTACGCCGATAAAAGCGCATTAGATAGTGCTCTATACATATGTTTAGTTCAAAGTTGTTGACACCGTGTGAACTGCAAGGGTAACAAGTAATGCATAAACAACAAAGTACGGGCTAACAGGGCTGTCTTTATGACTACTTAATTCGTGAGTAAAAAGTATTGCTCGCAGATTTATTTTTTTATTATTTATTTTCATCAATTATTTTATTGTATATTTTGAATTTGCATATGGTGTCGAAAATGAACAGTTTTGTACATGGAATTTTCATCACGAAATTTTATTCTTAGTGAGCTAGGTATTCGATATTCCAACAATATTTATTTAATATGATGGTGGTTTCAAATTGTCTTTATATTCAGTTCTCATTACCATTTTCATCATACTTTCTATGCTTTCAGAACGTCCCAAAAGGGTCATGTTGTTGTTATTTTGTCTAAGTTATCTCTATAAAATAAATAATATGATAAAAAGTGCACAAAAATCTCGACCCGTGCGTTATGAACCTATTTATAAATTTGAATGGCGTGTGTTCATTTCAAACTTGCGATTAATTTTTAAAAATGACTTGCGTCTTAAATTATGCAATAGCGAACAACTTCAGTGCCTTCAGCGCTTTAATCGCTAATGAAAAGGCTTGATGGATGAAACAGTTTAACAAGCAACTCTTGACATCAATACAGATTTGTGTGCCCCTTTATATTCAGAGGATTGTCAGGGCCAGAGCGTTTGTACTTAAAGGCTATGATCTCATATTGGGTAATTACTACCATATTGCTGCCTGTGTACTAGTATCTTTTAGTTCATAAAAGTATTGTGTTTCGCTAACCTGATATTCGATTTGGCCTGACCAATTTTTATTATTTTCGAAATTGAATATTATACATGTAAAAGTATAAAGTTTTAAACAAGTCGTCGTTCCAGCAGTGGAATCGTGACCTCACTGTAATGCATTGCATTTCAACCCGCAAGGTATTAGGGTCACTTAGCGGCCAGTAAAAGGATCGTTATATAATATAGGCGCTATCGCGTTAACTAGGTGAACTAGAATTGTATTTAGACCAGAAATATGTAAAATGAAGATATTCGACGATATAACTATGGTAGGTCAATCATAGATTCTTACTGTGTTTTCAACAATACCATGATAAATATTATTTTTGATTAATTAAACAATATAAAGAAGTGAAACTCACACTATTCCACCATTTTGACCATTTTTTTCAAGCATGAGCGCGATGATTCCCGATACTGTTAATAATCTAATCAAATAGCAATGCCCGACACACCACTAAAACAGGTTTGTTCAAAGAACGCTCGTATAAATATTTAAAATAAGTACGGATACCTCGCGTGTGGCCGGTTGACTTATATGTTTTAATTTCACTGTCATTCTTATTTTGATTTTCTGTTTTGTATCTATAGATATATGATAAGCAATATGTAATAATATAAAATAAACCGCAAAAAATACGCGTAACATCCCGTTCTCCGTGTGATGCAGCAAAAAACTTCATGGAAAAAGACATTCGCTATATTTGATCTCATTCATTTAACTCTTTATCTTTCACCAACTCCAACCACAATCAACGCCGTTTATCTTTTAAAAAGATATTTCTTGTTATTAATGATTTCATTATACAGAGAAAATAGAACGAACAAGAAGAAAACTTTCGTGGTATCCACGTGCTTGTTACTTTCAAAAGAAGTACAAAATGTGTTGTCACATTATTTAACTGATTATCTGATAACAAAGCATGATATCCAGTTACCTCAAGTGAATATGTATTTGGCAGTAGTAGGCACAATCTGATGTGTTCTCTCTTAAGATAAATAGGTGGATAACACGAATGGTTTCTACTCGGGTAATAACTGATTACGTGAAAATGTTACAGAAAATATTCGACATAGCTATGTGAATATGTGGTTGGCATAATAATGTCACTATTAAAATAAACAAACAAAAACAAAAAATAAAGTTTTATTGAAATACATATTGGCGTAACAATGATGTGACCAGATGGATTTGATTATCGTACTCGTTTAAATTATCTCTATATAACATCAGTACCGTGACCATATTGTGTAATTAATAAACATATTTGCAAGACCGTGAACACGTTAAGACAAACGGGCAGTAATGCGATTGTCACTTTACTCCCTTGAGATTTATCAAACCGGTTACCGTGAAAAACATTAGACAGATGTCAATGCAAATTCAATAGAGTATTTCAATACATAGTAATTTTGTTAAAAATAAAAATGGACAGAATTACTATGTAGTGTGCAAAGAACTGTTGTTCGGACTGTTGCTGATTTCGGATATTAAGGGTGCAAGTTAAAACATCACAATGGTTTAAACGGTCACATTTCCAAAGTAAATGTGGTTAAAACGACCCCATTTTTTAAATATAACAGTTATGACTTTTTTTATTTGCGACTTAATTAAAAAAGCATGTCCAAGTTACTGCAGACAATAGACCAAAGAAACTGAATCTTGGATCATATTAAAATGCGTTCATAGTTGATTCTCCATTTGTTCATGGGCAATAATTATAAACTAGCATCGAGTAAAACGTGTGTTGGTGGTTGAGGTGTTATATATGTCAAGTTAAGAATAATTGCCTTTGAGAAGTGCAGGACCAACTTATTGACTGTTATAATGATGCTGGTTGTGGTGGTGGTATATTAAATTGTCCATGCGCAGCTAATATTATGATTGACTGTAAGTTTGTACAAAAAACATAAATTGACTGAAATGATGAATACTGTGATAGCGGTGGCTTGTATTCTTCACAGCTGGGTAATAATAATTTCCGGTGATAAGTACAAAACCAAGTTATTGACTTAAAACATGCTGGTGTGGTGGTGTTGTGTAAATTCCTCACGTCTAGCCGATATAATAATTGCTTGTCAGGAATGCACGACCATCTTATTGATTGAAATTATGATTTTGGTGGTAGTTATATATGAAGAGTGTTTACACACATTCGCTCGTTCTCGGGAAACCGCAAACGCCGAGCCAACGTTCATAGTCTAAAATTGAGAATACAAATATCATTGATTAAATATTCTGCTTGAAATATCAGACTCAGGCGACGACTCGAATGCAGATCCACGAATCGTACTCCCGACTGGAGACGTTTATTTCAAATATGTAGGCTTTACGTAGATCTTCAGTCAGTTATATCGGCAAGTGGCTTCTTATCGGAGATTTTGAGAGACTAAAGTCTTCTTTGGGATCGATATTGCACTTTTTGAATGTTTATCGAGCGACTTAAATTTAACGTTTCGATTTGTAATCAAATGCTTTATCATCATAGTGTTAGGGTCAACGTACGGGTGGTAAATACCAAGGGCATTAAAATGCATGCACAGTTTGAGTTTGTTTGTTATATGTAAATTGATGAAAAATATAATTATGTGTTACTCTAATTGCACCGTCAAATAGCAAATGCAGTTCGCATATATTAACTATTTTAACTATTGTAAATCATTATAATTGTGGTATTGATTTTACTATTATTTACGACCTAATACTCACAGTAATATAAACAATATTTGATGGGTTCATTAATACTTGTAGTATATTTAACTTTCTTAATACAACGCGTGTATTTTTTACCGGATCACTTGAATTGAGGGCGAATTTAATTTGCTTTTTTTAATTCAACAACTTTATTCAGTTATAATCAATGATGCTTTAACTATTAAGTATGAGTCTTTAAAGTTATCCCACCAACTGACTGATATTGTACGACTTAATCCACAAAATTTATTACCTTATTTAAAATATCATTGTTGTAAATCATGAATAATGTGCAATTTAAACCCAAGTTCGTGTGCAAAGAATACTTGTGCAGTGGAGTGTTTGGATATAACGAACGATGTTTTTTTGGACGTTAAAGCTACAACGATTTATATTTTTGATAAACATGCATTTGCAAAGAATGTCACTAATAAAATATGAATACAGTTAATAATTAGGCCTACGAATTGTTCGACGCAATACCTCGGAAAATAACGAAAGCTTTTTCTAACCATAAAAACAGGATGTTCAATAATTGCCGAATATGGGAAAAATTCACATTGTTACACCAGATACAAATACTGACAATATCACGTTCAAAACCAATGATTAATAGTTGCAATAACTAGTGAAGATATATTACCAGGCGTATATTTATTTAACAAATTCAAGCGTCCGAGCCAAGACAAAATACCCACTCTGTACTTTAAATACAATAATATTTAAAACAGGTTATTTTCCTACGGAGAGAAATCGGCTCGTCTCATTTTACAAATTTGGGGTTTTTTCTTGGAGAGTAGGAAGAGTTACTGCATTTACATTTTCGGCAAAGCAATAATTAGGTATATATAACTTTACTTAAGATAGCTTACATTAAACAATATGGAAATCATTATATAAATTTAAGCGCGTTGTTGTGTAAATTGCGCAGCACAACACAAATTCTATATTAAAATATATAAAAACAAATTCAGATACGTCGATATTTTTCATTTTAATTTCAAATACTGTTGAAAATTAATGCACATAAAATTCAGTTTCATGTTATGCAGTGCTAAGCGCGTATATAATCCGATCACTTCACCGCATGTATCCATCTGAAATACAGGTAAACATAACATACCAATTAGAGAAAAAACAAGTATTCCGTCAGTGTAACTATCACCAAGTGCCATGCGAAAGCAATATGTTCTATTATTTTATATTACTTTTTTGGGAATATAAATCAATATTTACATTTTTGTCATTAACCAAATAAGTTGTGAAGCGCAGCTTTAAATGCCAGTTACCATACCTCAAAATTCCTATCAATCCAGTCATAGACTACGTCAATGATCACGTGGATCACGTGGTTGGGTGTAAACTGCGCATTTGTATTTGAGACAGTCACAGGAGTAGACTTAACAGGGATATTCGTGTCGAGAAAGACGAAAGGAATACATTTCCGTATTCAACATTTCATGTAAGTGATTTATTTTATTTATAGACCAATTGGTGTACGAATTTGCGCTAGAATAAAATACTTTATAAGTAAACGTTGGTTACGTTGGGTAAACCATCATTAAATATTTGCCCCAAAACCATTGGTTATAAATGAAATTAACATAACCTTATCCGTTATTTACGTCTTATTATGGGGTAAGTTAACTCTAGCTTTCTTTTATTTTCAACTAAAAGAAAAATGAGACTATAAATGAAACCAATTTTGGGACCATCAATTTAAAAACGATTCACAGTAACATACTATTTGGCCCGCTCTGTGATCGTGCAGTGGATAAATATAGGACTCTTAAATCGAAAGTCCGAAGGACAACTCCGCATTCTTTGTTTACCATGCTCTACAAGTCAAGACTGTATGTGAATTCAATGTACATTTTAAGCACATAACTGTGTGTATTTGTTTCATCCTTTTTTAACATATATATAATAACAACCTACGTAACAAAGTAACTCATTCGCATTTACTCTCGGTATCACTAGTATTATTCTCGAAATTGTTATCGGTATACATACTGTACATGTAACACGTAGTAATGCTAACATAAAACGTGCACTTCATATTAGTTTCTTTAATGTACAAAAAAATGGCCGTTTTGAGTCTCGAAAAAACACAACCATAATGTGAATAGCTTGTCGACGGTATCAACAGGCAGTTTCTCACTTATGGTCGAGTTTGGTTCGTTCAATCATGCCTGATATAGTTAACTTTAAAACACTTGACTACTATGCTCAGTGTAATTTAGCGTAATATTTATGATAGCAAGGTTAAACCTACAGGATGATAATTGTAATAATTAATTAACAGCGGTCAATTTCGTGATGCAAATAAACAAAATGCATAAAATGTAGTCTGCGAAAATAAGATTATAATATTAAATACATGAGTGAAGTCTTGAACTACAATCTGATCAAGATAAATTGCCATGTCTAGTTATTATTGTAACATAAAATTATCACCCGATGTTTAAGCGATCTCAATGACAGGTAAATTCAAAATCAATATCTACTTGTATAGTCTCGACCAAGTAGAGCTATTTATGGCGCAATTGATAAAGTGTCGGATTTCAAATACTGAAATGGTAATTTAGCTACGATCGGAACATTAATATCGATATTTTTGTCATATCAACATCGTTTTGTGCATAAACGTGTGTATAATAAATAAGTATTACCACTGCGGAATTCTCGGTCGTTTTTATTCGTGTTTAAATTAAAAACAAATCTCCCAAACTAGTGTAGAACAAGTAAGCTGACACAGCAACAACTCTCCGCTCTACCGAAAGAGCATCCGCAGTTGGACTTATGAATATTCATAATATGTATTGTTTAGAATGTAGTAAATGATTATAAATATGAACCATTGAAAGAAATAATTATCTAATTGATTTAATAATCAAGATGTAAAAATATATTGGCCAGTTTTTCGGTTGTTTGTCCCATACAAGCTGATCGATTGGATTGTGAAATAATGTGCTATTCTCATCACGTATTGTTATTTCAACGATTGATACAACCTGTATTTTGTTAAAAGCAGTAAAGAGGTATATAATAAATAAACATATCTGCGATTGTGCTTAACCTGAACGAGTATGTTCTACGAGCATTATTTTTTTTTAAAATGTATTTTCAATATATTTCAACTTATTTTTTTTAATTATTGTTTCATTTCCATCATTTGTCGTTCATTTTATACTGACTTAAAATAATGTATCTTATACATACATTATAATATACATTTCCTGGTGTTATATAATAAATATCACGCATTCATATGGTTTTTTTCTACGAAGAGACAAAAATTGGTTTGTATGTTAAATACCCATTATTGTTTATTCTTTAGTTTTATTTGATGATTTAACACTGGTGTGTATATCACATTTTGCTTTAATTAATGTATTTTATAAAATTCACGTTTTTTATACAACGCACACTTCTCCATTTAGATGGCCGATGGAATGACATCTCAGTGGGTATTTATCTACGTGTTGGATTTTATGCTTGTCATCAACATTCATCATTCGGAAGTAAACCAAATCGCGTGATGGCATCTGTTCACACAAATGTATTCACAGACACGGAAACCAATAACTGGTTCAAGGCATGCATAGCATTGAACGTAACGAAAGAAGGCCTGGCTGATTTCGTTGAAACCCAATTGCAGCAGGCCCACATATCTGTTGGTAATGGTTGCGGGAACTGCTGTATTGAAAATCTGATGAGCTGTCCTACTCAAGGTCTATGCAAAAAGAAAGGGACTGGATGTACCTTCCACAAAGGAAAACAGCCAAAGCCGTGCCAAATATGTAATCGAGTATTACAAAGTATTTCATTGTTGCACCGATACCCTAGGCCATCATGGCTAAACACAAAAGCGGAAAAGTGGGGTACCGATCCTTGGGAAATAGGGAAGTGCTTTCTTCCTCCGGACGGATATAGCGGCGTTTCATCGGTTCAAAACTCTGACTTTAATGGCCTTATCAGCGTCATGTTGAACTGCAAACATTTTGAGACATGTCTCGCCACCAGTTTAACACCAAATCCACCTGACCCACACTGTCCGTTAGAACAGGTTAATGTATGCTTACTTACTAGTGTAAAAATATTACCGCTGATGTAGTGTTCGTTTTATTTATACACTTTTTTAACCTTGTAAGTGTCTTGGCATATACATTACATAGTGAACCTTTATGTCCCGATAGGTTCGACAGATAGGGCGCGATGTACGCCACACTGGCGACTGCAAAGTTATTGATGCCAAGCTTCACGACTATTTCCAGCAATTGATTAGGCTATTGAACGATCCAGCGTGTTTAGTGAATGATCCTTCTGCTCAGAAAGCACATCAAAGGCTAATTGATGTAAGTTTATAAATGCTTTCTTACATAAGTAGACTGGACGACAAATATTGTCTGGGTATACTTAACATTTTGTTGCTTTAATTTTGTATTCGCGCACAATTAGCTAAATTCAAATTTGAGGTTACGTGCGAATCGTATAAAGTTGTGCATAAGGTAGGCACATTTGTAAAAAAAAAATCAAACGGGCTTTGTATACTCATTAAAATCTTTATGTTCATTTATGCAACGTTATATCAGCGCATTACAATGGCTGGTTTTCTCACGAGATATGTGTAATGAAAGACAAATTTTATACAATATTGGGAACAAAATGCACATAAGTTAAATAAAAAAAAAATAAATAAGCGAATTAATAAACGACGAAATTGTTATCATATTCACACAATGATTGAGTCAGTACTTTAACCTGTCACTTTTATTATGTGTTTAAATTACTTCTATTTTGCCCGTGAAGTAATTGTTTCGTCCAATAATATTCGACACTTGTTATTTAGTTACAAATAACAATCACGCAAGTTACAGACGGGCAAGTGGCATTGTCAAACACAAATTTGCTGCCTTTCCTTTTGTCGTATTCAGTAACTATTTATATCATTCATTATCGAATCCGTGTTAGCAATATATTATAATATGAATAGTATGCAAATGTTTTACATATTGTTTTGATATATATACAATTTAAATGCAGCTTCAGAACGATAGTATCCCGCTAACTGAATTGGGTACAATGATGAAAGGCGCCATCCAAGATCTCGAACATGCAAAAGAGGCAACTGAAAAACGATTTTTGGATAGAGCAAAGCAAATTCTGACAGATGGCTTGAACAAAATAGCAACCACACTGAGCGATGCTGAACAAAACATCAACAGAATGATAGGTGACAAAATAATCGATGCTGAAAACAAAATATCAGAAAAGAAGAACGACGCCACCGAGGAAATAAAGATGAAATTAAAGGACAGCTTTCAGAAATTAGATGAGCAGACACGAAATCATATTCAGCGCATTCAGCAAGCAGCGACCGAAAATAAAGCGAAGGAAGACTATGAAAATGACAAAGAAGGTATATAAACAGGATTTGGTAATGTTAGAACATCCGTCTAAAACCAACAGACGTACTTATAAAATAATACAGTACGAGCAAACAGACATATACGACAGTGTTGTATATTTCAAAATTTGGACATGTATTTATTTTATGGTATGGTATATCATATATAGACTCGACAATTCTCCAAAATACTCTTCCCAGTTTTATAGATTAGTACAAATTCGTATGTATCGCAATTCATTTTTAATTTAAAAATCTTCCATTTTTGCAGACACGTAAAATATCTGAAATATCACGTATTATAGACACATGAATAGCATAATGTCTCACTCCGTGTTTAAAGGTTAATGAATACTCATGTCTCATACCATATGGACGGAATCGTTAATATTCTAGATATGCTACTCTCATGTCTAACACATCACTTGAACTGCCACAAACGTCCTCCTATCACACGGGACCTTGGTGCGTATACGGCATAATTCAACTTTTATATCTAAACGACTCAACGCAAATAGCTGTCACATATACATGCCCAACATACCCATTGTACTTATCTAGACATATTTCTACCGAGTCTGACACATTGTTTTACTGAAATCGCAACGAGAATCTTGCATTTATGTCTAACAGATCCGTGATACACGAATCCTTCTAACATGCCCTTACACTTTTTCACGAAGTCGACTACTTATCCATGTAATGCACAGCTTTTTGCAGACACAGTAGTCACACTAACAGGACACTTTCTTACCTTAAGGTTTCCTTTCACACTTATCCATCTGCTAGTACCATTTCTTGAAGTTGCACTGACACTTGTTTAAAACCCTCTTTCGGGGTTCAAATGGTGTCATGTATATTTGGTTTAATAGACTGTTTCCGAATTCATGCAAATACTTGCTTTAATGTGATTCTTGAAAAACATTAAGATTATAACAGTATATACTACAGACCTCGCTGAATTAGCTAATGCTTATATGTTCCGATTTAAAAAATATGAGCGACGCCATCAATTATATCTTCAAAAAATTAACATTATTAACGGCTCTTTTTCTAACCCCGCACATGCAATGCATTAAGAAAATATGTGTTATACATTGAGAGGCATTGCAGAAGTATATATGAAGATAATAAGAATTTAGTTGTTTATACATTTGAAATTCGGTTTATGTATTTATTTTAAGGATTACTCATCGACCTTAAGCAGTTTTACGATGAAAGGTTCAGTCACGTGAAAACATCAACACTAAGGGATGACGTTGATGACAAATTGAGCGCTATATATATGCCGCCTGATGTACGGCGTATGGTTGTAGAATACGGAAGGTTCAACAAAACAGACACACGCATTACTAAATACAAAGACATATTCCCAACAAATGACAAATTAAAACAACGTACATACATTCAAGGTGAGGCCGGTTGTGGCAAAACAACGTTTTCTTCCAAATTATTACTAGACTGGTGCGCGGCAAACGCATCTGAGTCTGCGTCATCAGATGTTTTTTTCGACGATGCAACAACTTTGCAAAAGTACAAATTCATATTTTACATCACACTGAGGGATTCTGTCAGCCTGTGTGACGTTGCAATTATGATAAAAGAGCAACTAATTGACAAGATGTACGCTTTTGAGGAGGATCGTAAAAAGACATACACGCTTCTTAATCGGATTATGAAAGATGAAACATGTCTGCTTGTCCTGGATGGGCTAGACGAGTGGCTGGATCCTAAAGGTACCAACCCTTTACCGACCATCGCTACATGTTATCGCAAGTGTTCTCTGCTAATCACAACTCGTCCATGGAAATTGGCTGGGGCTGCAATTACTAATTCTCAGATCGACACTTTGCTGAAACTAGAAGGCATAAATGAGCCTTTTAAGGTGTGTGAACGTGTCCTTGAGCGATATAATGATTCTAAGGCAAGTAAGGAGTCGTACAAAAAACTGAATGACTTCAAAACGTACATAGCGGACAATCACCTACTGCAGTTACTGTCCTTCCCAATGATGTTGCCTCTGATTGTATCATCGTGGGCACAAGGGACAGAACTAAAAGGTTCCAAGTGTCAAATATACACTATTCTAGTAGAATGTCTTGTTAAAAAGGCAAACAGTCATACGAAGCAGTTTCAACAATCACCTGTTCAATGTTTTAAAGATACACAGTACATACAACCCAATATTGAACACTTGAAATGTCTTGCTGAAGCGGCATTTTATTTCCTGTTTTCACAACAAAGTGAAAAGTCACTGGTTTTCAGCTCTCAAGAATTGGAACAATATATCTCAGACCAAACGAAGGAATTTGCATTGAAAGCCGGAATTCTATCGGTAACAAAAGGTCCAGTTGCTTTAAGGCCATCATCAACGTTTACATTCATCCATAAAAGCGTACAGGAATTCTTTGCTGCACTTCATATCGCTAACAAAAACACACACGTTATTGACGACGTCATTTCCAGATATATTGCATCTCGCCAGAATGCCTATCTGGACATGTCCGAAGTGTTCATATTTGAATGCGGTCTAAACATTTCGGAAGCATTTAAACTGTCTCGATTGCTGGATGAGCGGTACTCTGAATGTTACTTCAACACATTGGTCAATAAGATGAAAATACAAGGAATGTTCCAAGATTCCCCGTTTCAACGCCTTCTCAATTCAGGATATAAAGAGGCTGCGGCCAATAACACCAAAGATCTACCTTTATATCTCAGTAACTTCAATTTTGCTCAAGGTGATGATGTAAATATTTTGCTGCGAATCTTTAAATGTAACGTGCCTAATATCAGGTCGTTAATTTTTCCCTATCCGATTCCTAGTCAGATCTTGAATATTCATTTAAATGCCTCGCCTTCTAGTTCGTGTCAAGCACTGGACTTTTCAGAGTGTTACAATCTGGAACTATTGGAACTAGATGTATTCGTGCCAAAACTATCAAATATTCTTAGAAATCTTAAGAAGCTGAAACATCTACGCATATCCTGCGCCTTTAAAGATTTAGACTTGCAATCGTTTGAACACCTTGAGTCGCTATATATCGAAGAACAGACGTCTTGCGGTTCTGTTATCCTTAATAAGACCTTGAAAGAAATTCGCATTAGAGGTCCAATAAATGGAATTGATTTGCTTCCGTGTGAGCATTTAAATGTAATATATGTCGACAGGCAAGGAACACTTGTACCCAATTCCCAAGTTCGAAGTAAACATGTGAAACGTATAACAATTCATGGACGCTGTGACGGACTCGATTTGTCATTGTGTGAACATCTAGAATCTATAAACCTTGGCGATCAAGTAACAATTGCAACAGCATCAGTTATTAACTATACACATCTAAAACAATTGAAATTGAAATGCAAATACGATGGTTTAGACTTGTCATTGCTTGAGCATGTGGAGTCGTTTGAAATCGGTAAACAAGTAAGAATGCTACGAAAACCATTATCTAAGCGTAATGCAATCAAGCGTATTCAATTACATAAGTTCGATTTTACCTGTTTAGAAACATCTGACATTCTGCTTATGCTGCTTCTAAAAGATGGAGATTCCAACCAGTGTGGTGACATTTTTCCAGTACTATCTCGTTTGCAAACCATCACTTTGTGCGGTGTAAAGTTTTCAACTTCAGGAATACGCCCCTTGTTTAAAACTCTCCTGACACTCGGTCATTCGGTGAAGTGTTCACTTCGGAAGTGTGACATAAACGGCAGACAAGTATCTGCAAACATTGTAACGGATTTAAACAATATGTTTGCAATACGCGACATAAATCGTCGGAATCTCTGTCTTTTGGATGCTCTGCATGGTCTAAACATCAAAACATTGCATCTGGGTGGAACCGAGATCGACTTCGGCAAAAATCCAAATCTGATAGTGTCGCACTCACTATCATCTCTAACAGAGCTGAAAACACTTAAATTAAATGTGAATTATGATTATGACAGTGGTCTGTGGACGGCTCTGGATAGTCTTATTATTAATAATCTGAGTTTGAGTCTGAGTGATTCTAAATTCACAGAATTTGAAGATTTGACAGAAACTGTGGGACATGCGTCGTCGTTGTCACAGTCACTAGCCTCGCTTACACAACTCATAACACTTCGAGTTCTAGTGAAAACAAATAACGACTGTCCCGGTCTGTGGCGGGCTTTGAACGGTCTGAATATAATTGATCTTAGTCTTGATATACGGAATCTTGAAATTAATGTCGCTTCCTCATTGTCGCAGTCACTGTCTTCACTCAGACATCTGGAAAGTCTTAGAATGCAAGTAGGTTGTTACACTGACTATGCCGATCTGTGGGAGTGTTTGGACGGTCTTAACATAAAGACTCTTAGTCGGGATGTGCGAACGTTTGACATGATATGTGCGACCTCGTTGTCGCAGTCGCTGTCTTTACTCACAGCGCTGGAAAAGATTAAAATTCAAGTGGGTGTTGAAACTGACTTTCAAGGTTTGTGGGAGGCACTTGACGATGCGCATATCACTAATCTCAGTCTAGATATAAGGTGTATGGAAAACAATCCTCTGTCGTCGATGTCGAAGTCACTATCTTCACTCACAAACATGGAAACGCTTAGAATTATGATTAGTGTCACTTCTGCATGCTCCGATCTGTGGGAGGCTCTACACGGTCTGAATATCAAGACTTTGATTCTGAATGTGCGAGATTCCACAAGAATTTGTGCGTCGTCATTGTCGCAGTTACTACTATCACTCACCAATCTGAAAACCCTGAAAATACACTTGCGATCAGAGATCGATCTACAGCTTCCTCAGTCTTTGTCGTATTTGTACTGGCACTGCGAAAAACTGTCCCCATGCGAATTTCTCACCCTTATGACCCAACTTGCCGGATTTGGCCATCCTGTGAAATGTAAACTAACATTTGGTTGTAGTAATTTTGAAAATGACTCTCAATTTGAATACCCGCTGGAACAATACTTACAAATTCTAGAAGAGCCAGAGGCGAAGACATTTGTTAAAACAGTTAAAACTTGCGAACGTTTAGGACAACATGTTGTGTTTGTTATTGTTAATGATAGTGTTGATGTTGTTGAATTTTATAACTTTGCTTATGATGATTATGATAATGATGTAGATGAAAAAGAAGATGATGGTGATGATTACGATTTTGATGATGATGATGATTATGATGACACTTATGATAGTGATTATGATTATGAGGAGGAGGGTAGTTCTGATTTTAATGATATTGATAATTTCTATGGTAGTAGTGATGATAATGAAAATGATGATATTGATTATAATGATGATAATGATGAGGAAGAGGTGAAGAAGGAAGAAGAGTGGGAAGAGGAGGAGGAGGATACTGATTATTTGAATGATAATTCTACTTCTAGTTAAGTTTGTTGATTGCTTGCTGGGGTTGGCAACTCATTCAAAGACATTCGATAGATTTGTTTTATCCAGTAAACATATCCGTTGTAAAACTAAACATATTAGCGTATGGTCAAATAGTTCCAATCGGGTAAAACCAAGTTCGCGTCGTTATTGTGGTTATTATGCTTTGTCGATTCAGAATTGAAATGAATCCCGCATTTTTGTTGAGTAGACACTAAAAGAAGAAAGGCAAATAAGCTATGAAAGATGATCGAACCGGAACTTAAACTGACATTATTCGTATGAGCCCTTGGTAGGGAATGTTCTAAACTGTTATTCGCTTTTAAGTTAATATCCTATTTAATCAAATATAATATCTGGCAGCAACAAAACACATAATCAGACAATATCATTCTATTGATCATGGCGAAATAACTCACTAAATATTTACTAACGAAACGACATAACGATATGCGCGGGTCCACGTTATAGCGATGACGCATTTAGAGTTTCATCAAATTCGCGTT
This sequence comes from Dreissena polymorpha, assembly GCF_020536995.1. NCBI lineage: Eukaryota > Metazoa > Mollusca > Bivalvia > Myida > Dreissenidae > Dreissena > Dreissena polymorpha. The sequence continues at coordinate 38,182,845 of NC_068367.1, forward strand.
CGTTATTGTCTGAGATCTCGCACCTCTCAAAGGAAATGAATATAATGGCAAATGTTTGACAATATTAGACATATGGTTTAAATTTCTACAAAAAAAATAATCGCCTTTTCCTTCTTGGATTATTTTATAGACGTGTTATTTTCTTTTTGTTGCTGTTGTTTGCTTATTTCAGTATTTTTGGGAAGCATACTAATAAAAATAAAGACGATTTTCATAATCAAAAGATGTTTGATTTGATTTTGCATTGTGTGTGCTGATTCTTGTAAGTAGTTTTTGTTGATTCTATTTTTGACATCCGTATTATGTAAGTTTGTTTATAAAATTTGGTGGTGTATAATTAAGTATTAACTAACAGCAACCTCAATGAAGTTTAGTATGCCTGAAAATAATTACCGTTTTTCATCCTATTATTACAGCCGATAGCCCATCATGTAAACTTAAGTTTCATATAGAGAGTACATGCATATTTTAGATCATGTTATTACAGAGCGGAACGTCTTTGTTTACCTCAATTGTGGTTCATGTGCAAATAACACTTGGAATAGTTTTATTTTGACAAATTAATAGAAAATTAATAATATGCGTAAAAGCACAAATATACCCAAGAAATATTAAAATATTATGTAAACACAAATAAAGCTAAAAAATCAGGCATGTTTTGTCTTTTTGATGTTTTATTTACATTAGTTTAGTATGTGTATTTTTCGGAACAAAATGGCTGTCTGGTTCAGTCACTCTACGAGCCAAATGCCTGACTTGATTGAATATCCATTTTTTTCTTAATATTAGCGAACGATAAATTTGCGGAAATTACCGAAAATACTGTCAATATAAAGGAAGTAATTAAAATTCATATAAAGTTTGTCAATATGTGTTTGTGTTTGCGGGTGATTAAAAAATCTGCATCTGAGAAATTCTCCAAAACTAATGAACATACAAATCCTGTAACACTTGCGAATGAAAAGTGCACAAAAACAAAAACACTGCTTTGTAAACATTGGCTGATTAAACACATTCCACATGTTTCTAGCCAAAGAAGGCGAGACAAAACACATCCATAACGTTTAGGTTGATCACTTATATCGTATTTGGCTATCTGTCTCTTACAAAATCCGACGGTTCTGATTGAGAACATAGTTCAGTGAGAGGATTCCTAAGCAGCTTAGACAGGTACTTCCGGCGTCACTACTACTCGCACAACATAATTTCGATATATATATTATATATATACACAAACACAGAAAGTTACAGAGCATCAGAATATGGTTATCAACCAGGTAGGTCAGGGCCAACCATTACTTACACATCTAGAATAACGACCACGCAAAGTAGTACACCTACTACCGAGACCACCACTACGCCAATCACCGCCTCAACTTCTACGCAAACAAACACGCCCAACAAGTCGCCAATGACCACGCGCATTACTACGCCAACAACATCAACAACAACTGTGCCAACAACTTAGCTCAATTCTTCTGGTAAGAAGTTAAATTAAGTATTTATATGACGACGAAGACACATACAAAGATCGCTATTGTGATTTTGAAGGGATCTTTGTTTTAACAGATGGACAATATTGCTTACAATGTGACGATACAGTATTACCACCAACATGCAGTCGAGTGACCAAGTGCGGAAACATAGAAGTATCATTGTTTCAAATAATATTATGTAAACAAAATGGCCTTGTTTAAAATAATGCCTATAAATGATGCTTATAGTTCCTAATATACATGTATTTACAATCCTCGTGTTTTTTTAAATGTAAGCGATTATTTTTCCTTTGAATACTATGTTGTTCCTACTAAACATTGTACATTTCCATATACCATCTTAGAAAAAAATGTGTATTGTAATATACTATATAAATAGGTACAATTTCTCCAGAGCTTTTTCAGTGATGCATACCAGGCGACATACATCAGATCTGTCTTGTTACAACGTTATCGATGATCCAGTGACATCAGTAGTATGCTCACAATGCTGCAATGGAAGCCTGCGGGGCTATCCGTAGGTTGTGATAAAAGTGTCAGCTGAAATATTTTGTACAATACAACTATGCAGTGTTCAATTTGTGTGAGACAGAAAATTTATAGACGCATATGTCTACATGACGTACAATATTGAAGTACAAATAATTGACAAAAACAAATATATTCCTTGCAGACTAAAACATGTGTTTGATCTTCAATGGAAAGACAAAAGCAATGTGATTTTAAAGGAGGCACGTACGTTCCTTTTTTGCTTTATAGAGGCGATATTTGATTGTTAATTCTAACGCTTGACAATAAAACTCCAGAACCAATTCAAATGCATTAATGTTTGTGTTATGTTTGTTCGGAAAACAACTGATTATCATAGCAACACATTTTTCTCCTCAGCCTACCCTGATCCCACAATCGGCACTAGAGGACCCCTGTGTTTCAGCTGCCCTCAACACAGTATGAAGAATGACTGAATTAGACCCTAGTAATCAGGCATGCTTGTTTTATGTTGAAATGTAAATGTGCATTAACCCGTCCGAAGTTTTATAATTTTGTCTGTATTTGCCAGTTGCCTTTTATCGAAGACAAGCTGATGTTCACAAGGTTTTTTCTTCTAATACTTTTCTGAAATTTCGTTATTTATCTATACAGTCAGTCAACCAGTTTAGAATTACCCGGCAAAAAACGTTAATTCTTTCGACCACAATAATTTATTTCGGGATTTAGTGTCAATGTGAGAAGATTTAAAAATAAAAGGGTAACATTTATTTTGTATGATAACAGGTTAGGCCAGACGGCATATGCAGTTTTTGTCAAAAATAGCCAATTAAAGTTTACCCTTCGGAATATTATTAAAATCCATTCAACTTGCAGAATAAGTATTCCAAAACATTGTCATGGCATTTGTTTTCAAGCAGCAAAAAGTTTACTTGAACATAATAAAGTCTTCTATATCCATATGAACATTTCAAAACGTAACTCATTCAATCAGTTCCGGTTAACTTTTTGCTGCATTTATCCCCCATATAAGCATACTACAAACGCTTTCTTGCTAAAACTTTGTTATGTATTCCTTTACCTAATGTATACCTTAGACACTTATCATTTTGTTTTTATGGGGGCATTATGCGAAATTAAATACAAATTCATTTTAACTGATGATAATCGGAACTACTGGTTGACAGACTGTATAACAATATCTATATATTTTCAATATGTTCAGGATGTTTCAGTACGTAAGAGATATCAAGTATGATAATGTCATATATTTTTCAGATTTGTAAACTTGAACAGATTGCGATCAATAACATTGGTCTCTGGAAAACATCTTGTGGGCATGAAACGGTTAATCCGGATTTTTATTTACACACAAGATACATGTATGTGTTCGTGACACGTTATAAAACATAACTTTGTTTGGGTACAATGATTTCTATGACAACACATGCAAGCAATTTGAATATGCAATGGTATTTTTTATTTAAATAAACATTTTATTGCTACATTCTACATCACTAAACTGTTAAAATATATATATTTATGTTCCATTTTATAAATATTTTGTAGACGTCAAAATGCCCATGAACAATGCAGGTAAATTTAATATTTAAAATGCTGCGTTATAAGTTTAAAGTAGCTTGCATCTATCAATTACTTATGATATCGCCTAAATATATCGATACATAATGTGCTAGTTTCAATCAATTTCATATAGGGAAACCTTCTTAACTATTCTAACTCTATTTCATAGACAAATGATTGTATATGTGGATTTGTACACATGCGATAATTATAATTTACAAATTTTGTTTTTAGTATTTAACAACTATATGTTAAACTATTTTTGACGGAATGATAATGATCAAACATTTGACTCTGTTTTCCAATGGCAGGTTTGAGTTGGCAACGTATTTAAATATGACACATTTGCTATATAATTCCATTTGGATGTTTGCTGCTATGCATTAGGCTCAAACTGTTCATCGATTTGCTGCTGCTCTGATTTGTGTAACAACGAGTGCCCAGGTAAGCTTATATTGATTGAAGTCATGGGAACAAACATCGAATTGAACATATCGTGCTATTTATATTGTTGTATTGAACGTATGATTCTTCTTTTGATAATTGTTTTCTGTTGTAGCGGCAATTTAAAGTATTTAAAACAACGTTCACAGTTCGTAGATAGCAACCGTAAACGGGCTTTCCTGAGGTTTATGGGAAATTTCAGTGTGTTTCTTACTGTATTAAATAATATAAAAAAAAACACTTTATTTTTAAAAATGACGTCTTATTATTACTTCATGACTCTTTATTCTCGCGAAATTCTCCAGTTTAACCCTTTATAAAATGTAAGCAAGCGTAAGAAAAAGTATGACATTTCGTTACATTATCGATTTTAATTAACGCGTGATCAAAGCGAAAAGATGATTTGTTTCTGATTTCTCGATAATCTATCGAAACCAACACATATCCAGTATATTTTTTATATATATAATGAACAAGTTATAGAAAAACGAACGTGTTTGTTGTTACGATTCCGACATTATTAACATGAATACTTGTACATGTTTAAATATTCTGATAATTATCAGGGATGTTGTATTCTTTAGCAGCTTCCCATCCTGCAGTGCCAGTTAGACTGTGGCAACCCTCCAAAAAACAAGAACGACATCAATGGCTGTGAAGTCTGTATTTGTCACTACTACGGGGTGTATTTAAGTGTATTTTATTTCTTAATATAAACATTTAAACGTTTTTGTTTGTTTAATATACATTCTTCAGAGGTTTTTTTCATTTTTTTTATTGATATAGATCAAGACACTGACATATCAAACCAGAAAAGATTTAAAAGCATTGGTTTCGTTACTAATTTACTTCTATACAAAAGCTTCCAAAATCTATTATTCCTGATTAACATACGGACACATGGACAACACTGACCGGATGAATCTGTTTATACTGTGCATTTACTGCCCGTAGCATTTAGCATAAAATACAAAGTCGTATCAGATGTGGCTTATCTATAGACGTATGGTGTTGAATATTTTCAGCCGCTTTACCGAATAGAAGATTTGCTTGTGATATTTTCAAAAATTATTGCATACGACATTCACAAATTTACCATATCGACGAATAAAGATGAATCTGTTATAAATGTAATTGTTAAATTCCAGAAAATATAAAAGTTTTGTTATGAGGAAATACATATTTTTTCAAATCGGTGCGCTTTTTGTTTGGTAAGTGTATTAACAAAGTTTTCTACTCTTTTTGCAAATAAAATTTATAACATCTCATATCTCACGCGTATTGGAAATTTTAAGAAATGATATATCAACGATCACACAGGGTATAACAAAAACCATATTAATGGTTTTTAAAGCAGTAAACCACGTAACGCAAACTATTTAAGGATTGAACTGTTGAATATGCCTGAATCACAGTATTGCTTTCCATCGACCAAAGTGAGAGGCAATTATGACGTCGAACTATGTACCTGGTAAGAGCGAACGGCCAACTGACCTACCGACCGAATAACCGACGGGCACATACACAGCAATGTATCCCCCTTCTTCGAAGGTTGGCATAATAGTATATCACATAAATTCAACAATTTACATCCACATTCATTTTCTTTAATTTTTTAAAACATGCGCCAACATATATTTGTCTTATATTGTGGTGCGTATATCATATTGAAAAAAAAATAAGAATAAAGAGGGAAAGAAGGTCTCAACCAACACACACAAAATAATGCATATATAAATAAGAGACGGACAGAAAGATTGACCACAAAGACAGGTATGATCCCCGCTCTTTGAAAACGGGGTTAAATGCATGTGCGTAAAGAGTCGTAATTGATTAGCCTGTGCAGTCCGTACTGGCTAATCAGAGACAACACTTTCCGCTTTCAGTTTTTTTCTTTTAAATAAAAACTCTTCTTTATACTCCCAATATACCGGCTCCGTTCGAAGTACGTTCTGAAAAAATGTGACTTAACGGGCTCGAACTGTGTGAGAACGGAGTGATCGTAGTAGCAACGTGTTACGAACTGTCTTCGATTTTGTGGACGCCCTGGAACGGGGTTGAACGGGAGAGGTGTTTCAAAACTTTGAGCCTACTCAAAATTTCCTTCCGATCATCCCGTTTTACAATTAAACGTAATGACAACGTACTGGAAACGGAATGGACGTACATGTACTAAGAACGGATAGGTCGTATTAAGGTCAAGTTAGGAACGTGCCAGAACGTAGTGCGATCGGACCGATATTACCTGTACGATGCCACACAGATCGAGTCCGTTTCTGGTCCGTCCAATCCGTTCTCAGACAGACCGACCCCGTTCGCACTACGTCTCAAGTACGATCTTGTTTCGTGAAAATAAGTAGAAACTAAAAGATAAGTTCTTACAACGTTTTCAACACGTTCTACGAGTTCTCAGTACGTTCTTAGTACGTTGTACTCGTTTTAAGGAGTTCGCAGTAGGTTCCAAGTACGTTGTACTCGTTTAATGCAGTTTTTACAACGTTCAAACCGTAAATACAATACGTTCAGACAAGGTGCATATAAATAGAGGTCGTTGTCTCAAAATTCATCATTTGTGATATTAAGTTGAAACATGGACAATCTTGAAGTTCTTAATTTTGTTAATGTTGGCTTCGTGCAATTTATGCTAGAAGCAGAGCAGCAATATACTGTTTTGTTGGGCCGAGAAAGAAGGCGGAGACGACACAGAACTTGTTGGGTGAGAAATTTGGCGGACTTATTTCTTGGAGGCATTACAAATGTACGTCTGGTCGGCTCAAAGCGTGAAACATAAATGAGAACTGGGAGGAACGTAGTCGGTTTTATAATCGCCGTGCAGAAAATGGCTGCAACTACGTCCTAAACGTACTAAGAACGTAGTAGGACGGAATGAGAACTGCCTTTGAACGAGTTACCACTGCACAACGAATAAAGAAGAACTGCGTACGAACGTAATCGAACTGGCTGAGGACGGGCTCGGTCTGACTGGAAACGGTATACCAACGCGGACAATGGGAAAATTGACCCGATTTGAACTGGATAAAGACGGACTGGCAACGGGATATGACGGGATAGGAACGAGCTGCACGTAGCGCGAACTGTGTATGAACGTCTTTCAATCATATTTTAGATTTTTTTCTGACCAAAACTACACGTCCAAGCAAGTTCACATCCCGTTCTGCATTTTCTTCAAAACGTGGTCGAACTGTGTAAGAACGTGCTTGGTGTATGGGGCCCTTTACGAAAATCCAGAACAGGTGGAAAACATTGCCCTTGATCAGCTTATGCCGACCCAACAGGTTAAACAAAGATGCCCATTTACATGCATGCATTTAACCCCGTTTTTACAGAGTGAGGCTAATATAGAGTTTTCTGATTGGCGGGACTGCTATGACAGGATTCTATATTGAGCTTAAAAAGGAATATGTAAAAACTAGCCCCACTACCGGAAGTCACGTGCGCTGAAAAGCACCATGTTACTAGCATGTGATTGTTTTCGGATTACAAACTGCTTGGAAACGTCAATGAAGTTAAGGTTATTTACTCAACACTTTCAAAAGACTATGCCTTTAATGTAAGTGTTTATGTACCTTCAACGTTCCTGCTGTATGCCTAAAATACATCAGTGACAATATGTTGGCCGTATGATTTATTTTTTAGTTGGAACGAAATAAGATAGACATGTACGAAAGAAACAGCTATGAAAACAATGACTTATTCTGACGATATATTTTTCCGTCACGATCAGTAAATTCCACAATAATTCCTCATTTCTTCATTTGCCCGGCTGCATTTCAGCTTTGCATCAATCCACCGTTTAAACACATTTTAAATCGAAAACTGTCTATCCGAAGGTAAAGCCTCGTCATTTCTGATGATGACCGAGTGAGGCATATGTAAAACACAACCTCGAACTGTATGACGTCATATGAAATAATCGAATTATTTTGTCGATGTCGAATGAATATGTCTTATATTGTTTTCAATGTTATTTTAATTTTGTTTGGTATTTGTGATTTTTTATGCAATAATAGCGAAAATACACATTTTCTCGGACATGATCATCTGCGGACGCACTCGGACAGGAAAGGATTTTTCGATCGCCCGCAAATGATCATGCCCTATTATTTTTTATTTATTTTTTCACTTCTTTTGTGTTTACATATTTTTAGTTTAGTAAATTGTAATATTATAACATTCTCTTTATACTTAGTTTTTTCTCTTAACCATTTGGAATGTAAAAAAGTGAATGAAATTACCTTTTGTTAATACATTTTCCCAAATGATTTTGTCGTCAGCTAAAGTCTATTTATTTGCTTACTGAATTGTTTATATTACACTCACGATGTGCACTTTGAATGTCCCTTTTTACCGAATCAGAATACTGGGAAGGGTCATCATCTAATGTTGTTAAAACTTGTGACCCAACCCTTTTGCTTTTTTCTATACATTCGATAACATCAATTTGTAGTATATCTACTCTATGCACTATGCAACATATGTATATTTGTATGAATGCATTTACAAAAAGAAAATGCAATAAAAATATTATTAAAGTTAAAGTTGATCATGCCATCGACAACGTGTATTATCCTAATATATTATACCTCACATAAATGTGTTTCTCCTTTGCGTATATAAACTACACAGGTCCGTTATTTTGAAAAGTGGCCGGTAAAGATGCGCGCGCATCTAGTAAATTGAAATAAAAATGAAAATTTGTATCGTAGATTCAGTTCATAACACGCTACATTACACTCGGATGCAAAAGTGTTCTTAAATATCCAATTAAATATGGCATAACGTTATAGTCAACATCTGTGTCGGGCTATAAAGAATCTCTTTATTATAGCGTGCCAATCTTGAAGCTGATAAACGGTGTTGTCATGATTATTCAACGCGTATTTTAGGGCTTTACTTCGTGTGTTTATACGCCCATGCATTTTAAGAACTCTAAAATAAACAAAATGAATTTAACGAAAATCCGATTTTAATAGCGAACGCGATATTGACTTCGGGCAGCTCATTCGTCCTTCCGCCCGCCCCCCCCCCCGAGCCGACCGCCCGCCCACCCGTCCGCCCGCCCGCCCGCCCGCCCGCCTGCTCGAAACCCGCCAGCCCGCCCGCCCGAAAACCGACCTCCCGCCCGTCCGTCCTTCTGTGATTTTATGAGTTTTAATTGCTATCCTGTAAAAGATCACAAATATGGTCATTCATTGGATTTCTACATGACCTGTTTCTTGGGGAAATATAGTATCGCGTCGGAGCTTAGTGTAAATTAACAGGCAAATGATTACAAGATGATTGGGCTGTTTAATATATTGGATAGGATTAGTTCCGCTTTGGGTATACGGTATTCGTATGTGATCCGTGCTTTAACCCTTAAAGCGCTGGAGCTGAATTTTAAAGGCCTTTGCAAACAGTTTGGATCCAGATGAGACGCCACAGAACGTGGCGTCTCATCAGGATCCAAACTGTTTGCTATTCTGATAGTATTCTTTGAAAAAAATCGAAGAAAATGCTAATTTTAGAAATTCTGCAGACGACATTTGAGCAGACGACAAATTTCCCAGCATGCAAAGGGTTAAAATGGAGATGCTTATCGATATATTCAGAGTTAGTTTAAATAACTTAATTGATCAAGAGCAGTGTTTTTATATACTAAATTCCATATTAAAAGATGAACGGAACGTAGAGCCCTCGCTAATATAATATGTCAAGTTTTATTCCGATTTCTTTACATGTGAAACATGTAATGTCAAAATCACTTTGCACTGAACATACATTGGTCATACGATTTGACATCTGATGGAAAGCATTACGTCGAAAAAGTGAAAAAGCTCGTAATCATGACAGGGGATCTAATTCGCGCAAGGCGTTTTCGAGCCTTTGTAGAAGTTGCTTTCCTTGGTGGTACCGATTAAAAACCGCCCACGTGCCCCGCGTTCAGAAACTAGTTAAAATGCGTTACATGTAAAATTTTAGAAACCAGAATGTGTTTATATGTTCTTAGAAGTTTTGGTAAGAAAAAACAATATTCCAAGACAGACTGTCAGATGGAATAACTATAGCATAACATAGACTATAGTATATGGACAAAAATCTAGGCCACCTATTGTTTGTGACCAAATCTGCTCACATTAAGTACATCGTGCAATGTTTTAACTAGGACACGACTCATTAATCAGATGTTAGTCGAATAAATCGGACCTTAAATTTGTTAACCGAACTAATAAAAAAAAGTGTGTTGCAACCGCATAAATGTTACACGAATATTTAGACAATTTTTTTTTTAATTCTTTGCCTTGTTTGCATGAATATTGGAATGGAATGAACCAGTTTTATTTTTGTGCTCGTTCGCCCTTATGTTGTTAGCCGAATTTCGTCGAATGTCTTATACATTCGTTTACAAATGACTGTTATAATCATACGAAACAATTATATCAGCTTTGTTAAACCCCAATGCCCCCTTCCCCCCTGGGGAAAATATGAAATTGAACCGTTCTTGTTCGGTCATTTATGTCTTCTCTAAATGGTATTCTCTTATTAAAGGAGCTTTTATTTTAGTAAAATTAAACGAGATTCAAAACAAAAATAAACTCAATACTGTAAACACTCTGTAAATACAGAAGTTTTATCTCAGACATTTGACCATAATGCAAACTCGGCATATTTCGACTGACGGTGGCGCTTTTTCTATCTATTGCTGATCGTCCAAGTTTCAACACATCTACTTTTTCTTGTTTTAACACATTTATCGTTCTCGCATTTCTGGTTCCTACGACTGACCGCGTTCTTCTTCTATCACAAGCTCGTCATGATAAATTAAAACATTTCTTGTTATTGCTAATGAGTCGTTTTCGTTTGTCTCGTAAATGGACAAGCTCACGTCCTAGCTGAAGGATGCAGCGTACTAAAACACTAAAATAATAGCAATGACGTATCGGCTTCTTTAAATTAATATGTAACTTTAAACAAAATGAATTTACCGTGATAATACAAAAGCGACAAATGTTGTTTATACACGTTTATGGCCATTTTCGTAAAAGACGTGACTGTACACAGAATCTTCCTGGTTGATAACGCAGGTAGTGGCATGATAGTTTTAGTACACTGACATTCAGTAAACCTGAACCGTCACGAAAACGAAGCCTATGTTCTAAATAGAAAGTCCAGCATACATGCCACTGATTAAAATGGTCAATATTATACCAGACTGAGTTCACAAGTGCCCAATGTTAACAATGACGGTTATGCCAGAAAATTACAACTTCTTTAAAGTCCACAATAAATGGTTCTTCAGCGTTTCTACTACATTTTTTTCACTTTTTACAGGTTCCTACATGTACACATTTCTGCAAAAAAATCATGCTATTTCTACATTTTGAGTGTAATTCAGTTGGTATAATGGTGATCACTTCGATCTTAAATCGAAATAAAGCGTTGCAACAAATGCTTAAATCATAATACATCCTTTAACAGACAATAACAAGGGAAATTCATACTGAAAGATTAGCCTTCAGACTTTTACTTTCATCATTATATTTATTGACTACGACGATGCTGATTATGGTACTGCTGCTACTGATGCTGATGGTACTGCTGCTGCTGATGCTGATACTCATGACAATGATAATGATGATGACGACGACGACGATTGTGGTGGTGGTGGTGGTGGTGCTGCTGCTGCTGATGATGATAATGATGATGATGATAATGATGATGGTGATGATTATGATGATGATGATGATGATGATGATGATGATGATGATGATGATGATGATGATGATGATGATGATGATGATGATGATGATGATGATGATGATGATGATGATGAGATGATGATGATGATGATGATGATGATGATGATGATGATGATGATGATGATGATGATGATGATGATGATGATGATGATGATGATGATGATGATGATGATGATGATGATGATGATGATGATGATGATGATGATGATGATGATGATGATGATGATGATGATGATGATGATGATGATGATTAGGAGGAAGAGAAGGAGAAGGAGGAGAAGGAAGATTAAATACAATTATAATTATTAATATTATATTGCCTTCCCGATTCATGTCCAACGTCAAAAGCTTTGATCGATACAAAGATGTCATTCAATGTAGATTATTTAAACGATATCTGCAAATAAATAGTACATATAGATGCGTCTTTTCAAAGGCCTGCAATGAAGCTTTGGAAAAGCTTGAAAGGTGTTTTATGTCAATAAATCAAGCACTGAATGTTTAACCCACTGAATAAACATACCGTGTACGGTTATGAACATCATTTCATGCTGCTGCAATTAATTAAATTTAAGCAATATTTAAGAACGCTAAGGGATGTTTATAGTACTCGCATCTTAATAATCAGAAAATGAATTTAAAAGTGAAAAACAATACTTTTGATGGAGTTAAGTAAAAATGAGATAGATGGATTTCGGACCACATCATGGTTACAGAAATCATTCAGTAAAGATTTGCACTGATATATTTGAATTAACCTGAAAATGACAGATCTTCTTTGGCCAAAATACAATTGTGCGTAAATTATACCACGGTTTGTGCAAACGTGCATTTACTTTGGACATGTGTCTGGATACTTAGTGTGAAATAACCCGTCGTCGAAGTTTAATAATCTGTCCTAGACAATGGGATGCGGAAGCAGCGCTTCGGGCCTAATTATTGTTCGTGGCAAAGAGTCCGAAGAAGAGATACACGTTGGATCTGTAAAATGTCATAAACATGACTACAACGTTGCCACCCACTATGATGCCAATACAAAGCAATTTCTCTGTCAAATGTGTTCAGTCGAATTAGTTAGGTCTCCATCAAGAAAACACACAACAAATGATGCTAAGTATATACACGAAATTCAGGCCTATGTGAAATCAACGGTATTTCGTCAACGTCAACATCGGGTACATGGGCAAGCCAGAGTCACTTGCATGAACACCGAACACTTAATTGATAATTATGAACAAACTAAGGCAAATTTAGAAAAGAAAAGACGTCAAATGATCGACGAGGTAGATTCATTTGTGAAATCGGTTGTAGACATTTTATCTTACCTCAGAGAGGAGCTTATTGTGAACATCAATCATGAAATTACGAAGTGTCAAAATGACGCAAACGATGCTATGCTTATTTTACACAACTTGTTAAATGACGTTGATAAACTGAAGAAGAAATCTGTGATTCCTGTTGATTTCAACCAGTATGGGCACACAGTTCAAATTCTTGATGAATTGGAACAACGCCTTGAACGCGAAAAGAAAACCGAGAAGTATGCTCAAAATGTACAACCGACTTTGCTTATGAATAAATCTCTCCAATTGGACCATATTTTAGGTTACACGAAACATAACGCTTCGTCTTTAAAAAGTATTAAACTTGGACGTATAAATATAGACAAGATTTCAACTCTAGTACCTAACTCAGCACATTTACCAACTCCAGAAATATTTTCAGATGATTCTTTATCGTCCACAGTTTCCTCGAATGATGACATGGCAACAGCTAGAGCGAGTGTCTTTAGACGTTCGTCAAATTTGCTGACGTCTAAACGTAGATCAATGAGTTCGACTGCAGGAACAGGAAATGCGTCATCTTTGGTTAAAACGACAGCTGATGGGACTATCCAAATCAATAATAACACTGTTAATTCGGCAAATGATTTAGATACGTCCGACGTTGAACCAAAACAGGAAACAAGCCATATTTCACAAGCAAACTTTGAGTCTGCGGATGAAAACCAGAAAGAAGAACACACGCCATCGCAATCCCCGCGAAATTGGAGTAGGTCCAGTAAGATGCTTGCCCGTAACAAATCATTGTCGCAACAGTCTTATATTCCCAGAAAGAATGTAAGGACGTCTAGAGGTGGTCATAGTTCAATAGCTTCTATTGGTAATATCGATACGCCGCGATTTGTTTTATCTTCAAGTAATATAGCTGAATGTACGCTAGAGAATATTGAAACTTGTCCGTTGAAATTGATCAACCAAGCACGCCTAAAAAGTGATTTATTCCCAAGGAACATTACGTCTAGCGCGTTCTTAGACGATGGAGCTATTGTGCTTTGTGATCAAATAAATAAGAAACTTCTATTATGCACAAATACTTTTCAGCAAGAATGTGACGTGCAGTTTCGCGCAAGTCCTCACAACATAGCACATATACCTGGCTATGGTATCGCTGTGACATTTCCAGAAACGAATACCATTCAGTATGTAAACATTGCCAATGGTGTGTTTGGCGACTGTATGGAGCAAATTCAGACCAAATCAGACTGCAGGGGTGTTTGTTACGCCAATGGTAATCTCGTTTACACTTCTGGAAATGACGTCGCCGTCCTAGAAAAACGTTTAGAGAGTGAAACAAAGCGAACTCGATATTTGAGAACAGCTTTCAGAAAACCTTTATCCATTTACTTGGACCATGATTCCAATATGTTCGTTACATGCTATGGAGTTAAGGGATCCACAGGCGAAATAATTAAAATGTCAAACTCCGGCGAAAAGATTCACTTCGTAGCCGCTTGTCGAGAAATATGTAGACCTGTGAGTACAGCCTGCGATCGCCATGGTTATATTTACGTTTGTGACGTGAATCCGCCGTCCATTCATCAGTTGTATCCAGATGGGCAGTATTGTAGAAAGTTGTTGGGACCAAATGATGGGAAATTTCAGCACATAAACGTGTTACCCAACGGCGTCTTTCTTACAACGGAAAACAACAATGACATACTGTCGATTTACCGTTTTTGCATCGAATAATAGTTTCCCTCAATGACTTGAAACATTCAATGTATTTCATTATTGAATACGATATCAAAAATGTGTGCAAATTAATTACCGATAAAACTTAAAAAAAAGTAACCTTTACATAATCTATATATCTCCTTAAACGTTTCTTTATGCAAACCCTGTTATTTTATTTTTAGTGAATATATTACAAATAAAGTGCTCTATTACTGACATTTGTTTTGAGATGTGTATTACTTGTTGTAAAGACATATAATAAGGCCGTGCTCTGTGAAAAGGGGGTTTAATGCATGTGCGTAAAGTGCCCGTCTCAGATTAGCCTGTGCAGTCCGCACGGCTAATCAGGGACGACTTTTTCCGCTTTTATGATATTTTTCGTTTCAAGAATGTCTCTTCCTAGCAAATATCAAGTTTAGGCGGACAGTGTCGTCCCTGATTAGCCTGTGCTGACATCATGTAATATTAATTTTTTTATAGTGATGTTAAAACAGTAACATGAACAATGGTAATAGTAATATTTACACGTGTACATTATTTTATATACGGAGTAAATTTGAAATAAATAACATTTTTTTCTAGATTTTCACCATCAATTTAATAGTAATAATAATTAAAGACAGCATTAATTATTAAGCACAGCTGTTTATCTGATTAGAATTTCAACATCAAAAACAACCGATGTATGCTCATCCGCGATATGTTACAATATCCATCGGCGGGCTATTTCAAAGAAAAAATAAGGTAGCATAATTAATTAATGAATACATAATGAAACAAAACCTTCAGCCGCGGAATGATCGGTTAATGTTGCACAGCAATGTTTCCATAATGATAAACTTTTTTTCATTTGTTCGACTATCGTTAGGGTTAACGATATAGAAAAGAATTAATGTTTAACGTTAATGGGTTTTTTCTCGGGGTTTAAAACATGTATTGACGCAATAAATAAAGGGCCCATTTCATGCTGTTTCCACTATCAGTGAATGGCATTGGTAACATAAAATACATGCATACATTTAATTATCAACAAGACAGTTGAGTTTAATGGCTTTATTTGAAACATTTGATAATAATATAAGTATAACCGGTCGGTTGGTTTCTTATTTTAATTTAAACCTGTTGTTTTACTACTATTTGCCAAAGGATTAAATGTAAAAAAAGCGACACGTATTTTTTAAGTAAAATTTCCGTTTTTTGTGTTGTTTTGCTAACTATCATCGCCAATATGAGTTCAAGTGTTTCTCCTTATTTTTCAAAAACAAAGGTTTGAGTGCGTTTGTATTTCTTTTTCAAATATTATTGATTTTGATATCCTTTATTTTATTTTCGTATCAAAGTAAAAATGGTGTTCTATGTTAAAACATACTAGAGTGTGTTTATAAGTTGATAGTTTTAATCGAACTGTCTGTAATTGCATGTAATTAGTTAAGTTCGGAAGAATAATAAAAACATCTTGCCCGTTCCTAAAACCTATTAAAGTTGGAATATCATTACAAATGCCCATATGTCAACATATTTTTATCGATCTAAATAAATATGCAATAAAATAGTAATATTGACTTAAATAAGTCATTCAAGTAAGAATTGCTGTACGTAATTGAAAGCTATTACATTTACCTGAACATCACTTGTAAGTTTACCAATAAAACGGAGTGTGGGTAATAACGTGACAAGCAAGATGGCGACGCCCATGCCGAGACGGGTATTTTTCGCCGTTAAATACCCTTTATTACTAGTATAGATGGTTGAAATGCCGCTCACGTTCCAGCCATATCACAGAGAGGGTAATCACGAGACAAACAAGATGGCGACGCCCATGCCGAGACGGGTATTTTTCGCCGTTAAATACCCTTTATTACTAGTATCGATGGTTTAAATGCCGCTCACGTTCCAGCCATATCACAGAGGGGGTAATCACGAGACAAACAAGATGGCGACGTCCATGCCGAGGCAGGTATTTTTCGTCGTTTTATACCCTTCATTACTTGTATTTTTAAGTTTTATTCCGTCTACTTTCCAGCCATATTAGAAAGAAAGTTACTGACTTTTATTGCTAAGTAATATTCGCTCTATATCTCGACTTAACTCGGTGCAACATTTCTTAGCGAGATGACCTAATTAGGGCTCCACTAAGAAAATTTGCACCGAGTAAAGTCGAGATATAAAGCGAATTTAAATACGAAATAAACGCTAATCACCTTTAACTGATATGGCTGGAAAGTTAGCGTCATTTAAAAAATACACAGACGTAATAAAGGGTATACAACGGCGAAAAATAACTGTGTGCTAAAAGGAATTTCTGTAAGAAATATTCTAAATAAAGAAATAAATATACAAGGCATCCCTAATTTTGGAAATAAATTGATTCTATTTAGAAGAATGGGAAAGTCCACTAGGCATAAATGGGTTAATATTCGCTCTTTATCTCGTCTCAACTCGCAGCGAATTTTCTTAGCGGGAGCTGCAATTTTGTGACCAGCTAAGAAATTTTCGATTTTTGCTGTCAGTATATTAATGAAAAGTGTTTCATATTTATCTAATCCACTAGTTTCCGGGATTATTATGACTTACAAAAGGTATTCAAATTTAAATATTATACGATATATGGGATAATTGAAATATCATTTGCAACTGAAATAGTGCTGTAGATTAGAGTGATGACACAATTGAAGCTTTATCAGGAGTCATAAACAATAATTTAGTACACACTACACTCTTCCCTCAATGCAAACAATAGCAACTTTAATTTATTGGTTAGAACAATAAAGTTACTATATTCACTTCCATTTTCTGCTCTTCCATCCTTTCATCGAAATTTATTTCAAGCTTCATTACTTTATTGTATCCCTTTCGAAGTTTTTAAGTATGCATGACAAACACACAATATAAAATACTTTTTTGGATTTGTTCGATGCCTTACACACATATTTTACTGTTAAAAACCACCACGTCTTACTTGACCTTAAAATTCAGAGAGTCTCACTTAAAACTTGTATGTTCACTGAAATCGAAAAAGCAGTATACTGACGTGTTCACTCACGGAATTAATTTAAGCACCCGCACGATTATATGAGTTAGCATTGGTTTAGCTTCAGTACATGACGGTATGAAAAATTGCTAAGAAAGCAACTATACATGCACACAAAAGGTAAATGACTTTACAATCAATCCTCTATTCCAATTTTAGAATCAAATAGTTCAAATAATTTCAGAAAACGGGAATAATCGCGTTTGTTATTGTTGTGGATATCAACTAATTTGCGTAGTGGCCACATACTCGCCTACAGGTCACATAACCCCAAACCGGAACTCCTGTTTTTAGGGTTACAGTTTGATACTTAGCACACATTGTTGAGTGCATGCTGCCTAGGATTTGTAAAATTCATTGCAAATGGTTAGTTTTGGTATCAACTTGAAGGTATATTTGTAAGCAATAAGAAAATAAGCCATTTTTGTGCTCTACTTTTTGTGTTTATGGTTCCTGGCTTTGAAAGTAGGTCATACTTTTTGAGCCCAAAATGGTTGTCTGCACAGCTGTCAAAATCGGTTAGCCTATTCTAAGGTAAATATTTTGAGTTAGCGCGTATAGAATTTAATGACATGCATTTTTTTCAAAAGATTATGCATATAACTTTCCAATGATGTATGATGATATAGTTGGTATGCGCTTGAGCATGGTAAAAATTGATATCGAACTTCAACTATTTTATATGTAATATAGAAGGAAATTAATTGCGCATGCGTAACCTACAGATATTGCGCTTGTAACAAGTGCGCATGTCAACAGCCACTGTAAACCGCAGTAGGCGACATGTCACTAAGTCTATGACGGGTTTCACATGGCATATGGCGGAGATTGGCAGGCGTTAAGCGGTGTCACCATGATTATTAATGACTGATTTTTTTATTTTAAAAACTCGTGTTTAATATACCAAACCCTATGGCTAATTTGTGCAGTTTATAATTAACTTCCTTGAACAATCATCTGGCAGCGAATTTCGTGTATACTTGCACGGTAGCGTTGTTAAATTCAAAGACCTATAACATGTATTCTATAGGTCTTTGTTAAATTGTTTTACTTGTTATTTAAAATATACAGTTATTGTTTTAAAAATCTTCGATCCTTAACCAAACTTAACATTTCATAATATTTCTCCCAGCACATCACAGTTTTAATGTGGAAGATGATTATACCGGAATCAGTTTGTCCGTCTTGCTATCATGTCGTCGAGTTCCTTGTCCAGGATATACCTAACACAATTTTAAAAGCTTCTAACGTAGATGTTTCATAGCACACACTAAAAACTATTAGAGGTATTAACTTGGAACTTCATATTTCACACATAAAAGCTATACTAGTTATCAACACGAACAATCATAGGAGTAAATATCTCATCTATGGAACGCGCTAGACAACAAATATTTTTTTAGTTATTGCTATTTGTTAGTTTTATCCTTTATTGCACATATTTTAAAAACTTATCTTTAAACAGAACTAGCAATGCCCTCTAATATTGCTAAGACTTTTCAAAGAGATTTTTCGTTGTTATGTGTAATACTTAACTTTAAGTACCAATAATACCGAACTAGAATTTCCCACTTGACAAGAAGCATGCGAAGGAGGTGGGATTGGACAGGCGGATTGCTTAGGAAAGATAGTTTTATTTCTAGCAACAGTCGTGTAACTAATAGTAGTAGTATAACTTGAAGTAGTGGTAGTAGAACTAGTAGAAATGGGAGAACAGTAAGAAGAAAACGTTTAAGTAGAAGAAGAAATAGTATTAGTAATAGTAGTAAGAGTATTAGTATTAGTTTAAGAAGTTGTAGTAGTAGAAGTAGTTGTAGTGGTGGTAGTAGAAGAAGTAGTAGTAGTAGTTGCAGTAGAAGTAGTACTAGAAGTAGTAGTAGAAGTAGTAGTAGTAGTAGTAGTAGTAGTAGTAGTAGTAGTAGTAGTAGTAGTAGTAGTAGTAGTAGTAGTAGTAGTAGAAGTAGTAGTAGTAGTAGTAGTAGTAGTAGTAGTAGTAGTAGTAGTAGTAGTAGTAGTAGTAGTAGTAGTAGTAGTAGTAGTAGTAGTAGTAGTAGTAGTAGTAGTAGTAGTAGTAGTAGTAGTAGAAGTAGTAGCAGTAGTAGTGGTAGTAGTAGTAGTAGTAGTAGAAGTAGAAGTAGTAGTAGTAGTAGTAGTAGTAGTAGTAGTAGTAGTAGTAGTAGTAGTAGTAGTAGTAGTAGTAGTAGTAGTATTAGTAGCAGTAGAAGTAGTAGTAGTAGTAGTAGTAGTAGTAGTAGTAGTAGTAGTAGTAGTAGTAGTAGTAGTAGTAGTAGTAGTAGTAGTAGTAGTTCGTAGTAGTAGTAGTAGTAGTAGTAGTAGTAGTAGTAGTAGTAGTAGTAGTAGTAGTAGTAGTAGTAGTAGTTGTAGTAGTAGTAGTAGTAGTAGTAGTAGTAGTAGTAGTAGTAGTATTTTGTTTTATTCCAGGGCACGATTCTCAAATTTGGATTTGTATGGATGGTTCAATCATGATTTAATTCGCCAAGGCGTAGTAATTTTCTTTACCCGCATATGACGCATGACGCTCGCGTGTTAGTTACGTTCCATATAACGCTCGCAGTACTTCTAACTGCCGCTGTAGCAGTGTAATATGATATCTGCACGCCATTTGCAGATATACTGTAATCGTAATTATAGCATAGCATTGTAATAAAAGAAATGAAAAGAAAACGTCTTATTACTACTAATAAATAACGCATCAAAAAAGTCCCGAACCGGAGCACAAACTTTAAAATATAGTTCTAATTTCATTGCATATTATTTAGTTCGAAATATTCGAAATACCGTACTAGCACATTACTTATTAGCTTAATTTATTGTTTACTAAACCGCCCGTTGACGTTCGTGTCCTTGTCTATAAAACAACCCAGGCTTACATCCGCGTGGACACTGCTGAATATAGTAATATGTAGAAAGTAGTAAGAATGAAAAATTGGAGCCTAGGGCGTGGCCAGTTTTGAATTCAAGGGTATATTGAACCAAGTGTGCAAAGAGTCACAATACAAGTTACATAAACAATATTAATATTTGACCCTTTTGGTTTCTGCGTATAAGAGTTTGAAGATTTAAGTTATTATGCAATTAACCCTTTGCATGCTGGGAAATTTGTCGTCTGCTAAAATGTCGTCTGCAGAATTTCTAAAATTAGCATTTTCTTCGATTTTTTTTTCAAACAATACTATCAGAATAGCAAACAGTTTGGATCCTGATGAGACGCCACGTTTTGTGGCGTCTCATCTGGATCCAAACTGTTTGCAAAGGCCTTCAAAATTCGGTTCACGCACTGAAAGGGTTAAAGTCTTTTTACGTTAAGTGACCTCCTTCGCCATGATTTGATGAAATTAGTAAGTCAAAGACAAATAAACAATATTACATTCCAAATATAACGCGTCTGGCTGGATCTAGTAGTTTCAGAGATGGCATAAATCTGTTAAATAAAGTTTATAATAGCAATAATAATGCTACACAAATTCAAAGTTCAAAAGGTTGTAAACGTTTGTTATGATTAACGTAGAATGATAAAAATCGCACATGCGCACCTTCATATATTAACCCTTTCAGTGCGGGAACCGAATTTTGAAGGCCTTTGCAAACAGTTTGGATCCAGATGAGACGCCACAGAACGTGGCGTCTCATCAGGATCCAAACTGTTTGCTATTCTGATACTATTCTTTGAAAAAAATCGAAGAAAATGCTAATTTTAGAACTTCTGCATACGACATTTTAGCAGACGACAAATTACCCAGCATGCAAAGGGTTAAGGAACAAGGTCTGCAAGTTTGAATGTTGTGCGATAAAAAGTTGTGTTTAAGTATAAACCAAGAGACAGGAGCGGCAAACGTCCATGGTGATTTAAGTACCCCTCATCCCCACCCTCACTTAACTTCGTATAAAGGAAGAGGGTAAATGAACGTGTGTTGTTTTACTAGCAAACATACCATACATCTAAAAACACTCTTTACTATATACTATTATTTGGTTTTGTTACGGCAAAATATAAAAAATATTATAATAAAATTATATTTTTTATAAAATACGTATCATATAATTCGTAAATTTTCACTTTATAATGGTTCACAGCGCAAAAGCACCAGTGGGTCATATATTAATTAATATGACCAAATATTGGTCAATGCTTTTAATATACATAGTTTTGCATTATTTGTATTGATATCTGACCATTATCTCTCGAGAATATGAAGCAATTTGTTCAATTTGCAAACGACTCACAATTTCAGTGCCGTACTAAAGGCACGATTAAAATGCTTTTATCTCATTATGATTATATGATAATTAAATACAATTTTTGAATGAACATGCCTCTAAAAAAGTCATTGATATTTTTTCGAGGGGGGGGGGGGGGTGATAGAATAAATGACGAAATTGATTTTAGTGGGCGCATTGTTTGACTTGTCGGTAGATTGAAAATTGATATACTCGTTTATTTTCAGGTCCTCGGAGACATAGGTTGGCTATGTCTTGAACAATAACGAGTTTCTCCTTCTATGAACGACGAGATAAGATCTCGTTCTCCTAACGACGAGATATTATATCGTTATTTGGACGACATAATAGTACCTCGTTCTCTTGACAGCGAGATAGTATCTCGTTCTCTTGACATCGAGCTAGTATCTCTTTCTCTGGACAACGAGATAGTATTTCGTTCTCTGGACATCGAGATAGTATCTCTTTATCTGGACAACGAGATAGTATCTCGTTTTCTTGACATCGAGATAGTATCACTTTCTCTGGACAACGAGAGAGTATTTCGTTCTCTTGACATCGATATAGTATCTCTTTCTTTTGACATCGAAATAATATCTCTTTCTCTGGACATCGAGATAGTATCTCTTTCTCTGGACAACGAGATAGTATATCGTTCTCTGGACGCAAAGATGGTACTAATTTAAAGGAGGAAGAGTTATTATCTTGTTTCAAATGTGTATGAACTACAACCATATTGAATAAGAAACCATAAGGCGAAGAATGCCACAAACAATAAGTTTACAATGATATATATCGTAAAACAACATTTTAACATTCATTAATCGTTATACAAAATAAAATGCGCCTGTACACGTATTTAAACCTCTGTTAGCATTAAAGGCTGAATGACATAAGCGACTCAATCTTTCCTTTCCCCTGCAAGGTGACATCGGTGATAGAATTCAATTGGAATTATGGATTGAACATGATTCTTACCACTTGGTAAATCAAAGCGCTGAAGGCACTGTAGGTGTTCGCTGTTGTAAAATGTCGTCCTTGATTAGCTTGTGCGCATTGCACAGGCTAATCAGTATGCACCGGCTAATCTTATTTGACATGCATTAAGCCCCGTTTTCCCTGAAAGCAGCCAATATGTACAGATTTCAATGATAAACACTAGACTGGCCAATCTCGTCTTACAAGCTGTTAAACACTATCAGTCATATAAACCCTCTGCAGTGTACCAGTGGTGAACTATAAACAGGCAAATGTGGTGGTTATCTTTCCTAGCAGACGCTCTATATAGCATTTGTAGTCTGCTGCAACAGGCAGTGGTTGTCTTTCCATACCGTACCTAAGGCTTCTAAGCACATACTGATTTGCAAAATATGGTCTGTAACATTAGTGTGAGCTCACGCGAAAAACGAAATGGTAATGGAGTTATACCTTGCGTGTTTGTTTGTTTGTTTGTTTTAGCTCAAAGAAACAACAAACGACAGTATTAAAGGGGCCTTTTCACAGTTTTTGGCATGTATTGAAGTTTGTCATTAAATACTTTATATTGATAAATGTAAACATTGGATCTAAAAAGCTCCAGTGAAAAAGACAGAATAAGATAAAGTATGTCGCCTAGACGACTCAGCCATTCATACTCATACAATTAGTGATGTATTTTATACTTTATATAAGCAATCCTCGTAATATCACAAAATATAACGACACCATTCGAACTCTCCAAATTATTTAATCGTTTCGCGTTGCAACGCTTATAATGTTCAGGTTTTTAAATCGAAACAAGATGCATATACTGGATTTTGATTTTTAGAGATTGGTAAATATTCAGTATTACTGTTTCCTAGCAAATATCATAACTACAACGAAAATTTACGAATCTGAAACCATTTTTTTAATTTAGTCAATATACCAAAACGTGAAAAGACCCCTTTAAAATATAATCGAATATTCGGAACATCTGTTCAGTCGTTGGCATGTAATTCCGTCACGAGTCTGGTTTCCGTCTCAAGCATGAGACTTTAGCCTTCCAATACGCGCCAATTATGAGCCAAAACGTTTGAGCATACCCCTACCTAGTCTTGATAATGCGACAACCACGATGTGTCTTTTTTGTTTTAATTCAAGCGTCATCTACGATTCTTAATCGCATTGATACGAGTCTCAAGCATGAATTGACCACGAGTTTTGATCGAGCGTCCAATATATGGACCGTGCTCTGTGAAAAAGGGGTTTAATGCATGTGCGTAAAGTGTGTTCCCAAATTAGCCTTTGCAGTTAGCACAGGCTAATCAGGGTCGCCACTTTCCGCTTTTATGATATTTTCTGTTTAAAGAAAGTCTCTTCTTAGCAAAGATCTAGTTTAGGTGGAAAGTGTCGGCCCTGATCAGCCTGTGCGGACTATAAAGGCTTATCTGTGACGACCCTTTACGCACATGCATTAAATCCCCTTTTCACAGAGGAAGGCTCATATGTCTTGAACAGCCTCCGGTTAATTTATCAACTTACAAATATTTTTACCATGATATAGATGTGTCCCAAGTTGTCTCCACACGCCTTTGTCGATATTTTGTATCTTTTGTATGTTCTGTATTTTCTATTCGCCAGGGTTGAGCTCAATCGATGCTTCTCGTATGTGTATACCGCGAGCCGAATGAACAAAACCGTCATAGTACGCCTTGTTACAAATGGCGAGCGGTATCCAAAAATAGTTTCGCATGTCCTTTTCATAAAAACCTCTATCCAAAAACAATATTTGAGGGAAATGTGTACGGATATTATGTAGCAACTCAGGCACACACAAACCATGCATATCATGTTCTCTATCAGTCATTGCAATTGTTATTTTCCTAAAATTTGAACTCACTACATTGACAAGTTGATATAAGGTAACATTGATGCTTTAAAGATTTCATTTCCTCGAACTCCTCTCAAAGATCTCACACTCTCTTCAGTCCTTGTCGTCAACATTGTCATTTTTACCAGAATCCTTTATTTCCTCATTTTCTCCAACTCCTTCTTTTAATCACCGCCATCTTCCTCCTCCTCCATCTCCTCATCGTTAATAACATCATCATCATCATGCTTATCATTATCATCATCTTAATCGTCATCATTACCACCACCATCATTATCATCGTCGTCATCATTGTCATCATCGTCATCGTCATCATCATCAGTAGCAGCAGCGGCAGAAGCAGCAGAAGCAGCAGGAGCATAATCATCACCATTTTTCTTCTAACTCTTCTTATCACCGTCATCACCTTCATCCTTTCCTCCCCATTCTCCTCCTCAACACCATCGTCATTGCAACTGATGTTGATATCCCATATTCTCATCAGGATGATCACTATCCTTCTTCCCCTCCTCATCAAAATTATCAAATGTATCCTTATTCTCCTCCTCCCCTCCTCATAATCATCGACATAGCTGCTTCCATAATCTTATTATGATTTGCAACCTTTGTAGTTTTTTAGTGCCTTGATAACGCGAGCCGAATGAACAAAACTGACATGATACGCCTTGTTACAAATGGCGAGCGTCACTCGGCACGTAATATTAACATCATTAACGTCAACATTAAACGTCATGAAAGGTGATGCCGCCATAATCCGGATTTTAGAACTATCCCGATTTTACTCTTCACTTTGATGTTCTTTCTTAAGTATAAGAAAAACACAAACTAACAGTTTAGAGAAAACATAACACGTTGAAATTTGTATGGAGAACATATGAACATTTACATGACTTAAAAATTACTTTTTAATGTTTTTTGATCATTTTTTGTGAACATACCGATATATTTATTTAAATATAACTAAAAACTGCAGTGCGTCGAAATAAATTGTTTGTTTTTTAATACGATCGAAAATTCGTATCAGCCTAATACGTATTGGGATCCATCATATGGTGATAAGCCCAAATTATATTTCGTGTAATGTGACGTAAAACACATTTAAACATTGATATACTGTAGTATGTTTTTTTATATAATCCGAATATTGGGCTTACTTCCGAAATAGTATAACTCCAAGTATGAAGGCATCGCAAACTTGTTAATCATAAAGTTTTAATATATGGTTTTTACCAAAGTCCTTAAGGCACAATCGCATATACAATGTATTCCTTTCCCTAAAACAGTACGTATATACCGGTATATATCCGTCAACTTGGCGAGTGTTACTCATTAATCCGTATTAACATGGTCGCGTGTATATCAGCAATACTCAATATTTTAAACAAAGATGGGAATTATTACAATATGGCTTCAGAAACAGCTGCCTGCAACGATATACGTTTCTTTTAAAACGATCGACAATTATATCGTTAAGTTCGAATTCTCGAGATATGTTCAGATAATTTATCACCGTGGCAAGTGGATTAGGAGCCCTAAACTAACATTTTTATCAACACTTATCGTCGTTTCACGACTTCTGGCTGTTTGTTTCGCTGTCAAAAGTCGCAATTATTTGTTTTATTTTAACAAGTAAAAAACAAGTTTGAAATACAGCGAAGTGAATGAAATAAAGTTTATTTATTAAGTACAACGTCAGTTTTTTTTAGTACTTTAAACCACCATTACGTGCTTTGTGATAATCTTTAATATGTTATGTCCATTCATACACATGCATTATAGTTCTATAATATTCTTAAAGCGTTCATATATTTGCTGATTATCGGTTATACCCATTTATTGGTTTCAAGATTATCTTATGCGATGAGTCATTGTTTTGCAATGGATGTTTAAGCTGGGTTTTATTTTTGGCTTTTATTTTGTTTAAATGACGTTAGGTATCGTTATTTCATGCTAATAACTCAATAAAATCGATACGTTTATTACTGCTTGTATTAAATATATGCTAGAGTAAATGCAATAAAATAGAAGTTTCAATTATATGAATTGTCCGTATAAATAGTCTAGTATATAAAACATACAATAAGTGTATTTCTTACGCAATTTGTTATGGAAAATGCGTAAAAACGAAACACACCAAAGATCAATAAGTAAACAGTGTTTATATATAGATCTTTGATAAAACGTTACACAATTTTCAAAGTCATGAATAACCATTTTAATTTTCGTGAAGCAAACACAAATACAAAAAAAATGTATATTTTCGTTGTGATATTTTGTAAATATTCCTACGTACACACAATTGAAAGGTTAAAAATGTTTTCTAAAGGTAAAAATATTTATACTAAACTCGTCATGCGAAAATAGATTATAATTATTTAATACAATACTATGAGATCGAGACGTATATTTTGACACTAAAACTGTTCGTCAAAACAATTGATAACAAGTCCGGAAGGGTTTTATTTTATCTTTCTATTCGAGATATGGTGGAAGTAGAATTGCGCCATCAAAACGATAGTTTAACGCTATCTAAATAAAACATTATTATGGCACTACATACATTCTTGGGCTTTAAACGTTTCAATATTCCACAAAATAAATGCCTATCAAACCATTTTTCTGTTGTTAATTTTTGGTAATAATTCATAGTTTGCGCGGTATGATATCTGTTCATTTTAATATGCATGGTGATTTTGCTGACTTCCAGTTCTTATTAGCGCCTTTTACGTTAAGTTTATTCCACATTTTACCTTTAACATATTTAAACATGATCGCTGAACACTTGAATATTAAAATATAAAATTAGCGTGAATCATTTCATAAAATTTCAGAGCCTGCCCATTGAAGTGCATTGTTAAAGCAAACAAACGAATCGTTAAAAGTCGTTATATTGAACTTGAAGTTTGTAAAGTTGAAGTATTATTAAGTTAAAAACAACTTAGATCTTGAAAGAACTTACGTTTTTAAAGCACCAAGAAATACCTGTTAAAAATGCTGTTAGACCCGTATCCATCGAATGGTTATCACAAACGCGTTTACAACTAAGTCTTAAACTCGAATATGTACCGAAAGAGTCACTCGTATAGTTTATATAGCATCACAAATCGTTCACTAAGATATGAGAAAGTAGCCAGATGTCGCGAAATTTGGTGTCAATAGACATATGTGACGATCGGGACTTTGCAAGATAACCAAAATAAAACCAATAAGACAGCGACACAGCCGGTAACTTCCGAACTGATAAGCGAACGACTTTAATTGATCAAATGTCCAGCGGATTGTGATTTTATGGATTCGTCCAAAGTGCAATATTACGTTAAAGTTTATTACTTTAAACGTTACTTTTAAATGCAAGCACTTATTTATACGCATTTTCGATCCCATTCACATTACTGTAATACGACTTGTGCAGAAAGCAGCTGAGGAGACAAAAAACGGAGTTTTAAATTATTAAAAAAATTGGCCAAAATCAATGCATTTTATTTAATTTTTTATTACTCTGAGTCGGCTTTATATTGCTGGAGAACAAGAAACCTGTTCAGTTAGGAATTCCACTTTACGCATTTCATTGAAACACTCGTTAGAGAATAGTTTGAGATGACAAGTGCGGCTATTCAACTTTTACCCTTTGTGTTAATATGTGTTCTTTGCTATCTGTATTTTACAAATGAGCCGCGCTCTGTGAAAATGGGGTTTAATGCATGAGCGTTAAGTGTCGACCCAGATTAGCCTCTGGAGTCCGCACAGGCTAATCAGGGACGACACTTTCCGCCTGAACTTTTTTTATTGCGAAGAAGAGACTTTCTTTAAACAAAAAATATCATAAAAGAGAAAGTTGTCACTCCTTTTCACAGAGCACGACCCAAATAAGTTATCGGGCAGTATAAACATACTTAACCCTTTGCATGCTGGGAAATTTTTCGTCTGCTAAAATGTCGTCTGCTGAATTTCTAAAATTAGCATTTTATTATATTTTTTTCAAAGAATACTATCAGAATAGCAAACAGTTTGGATCCTGATGAGACGCCACTGTGGCGTCTCATCTGGATCCAAACTGTTTACAAAGCCTTCAAAATTCGGTTCCAGCACTGTAAGACTTAATACGCCGTTAAATATTGTGTATACCGGTACATAGACTCCCGGCTACACCATATTTTTATTTTATAGTCTGAAAGTTATAAAAAAGAACACACAATACAAACAAGACGTCACATACGCCATTATTCCTGCTCGACTATGGACTTTGCTCTGCGTCTTAGCAAATTTGTGTTGAAATGATTGCGCATTGTATGTTCTATAACTATGAATATGTACACATTTATTACGAGTGATGGTATTTGTATTTCGGATTATAGAGCAATCGTCAGAGCTTCACAATTCTTTATAGGTCTTAGTCTGAACGGCTATTGTTTAACCAAAATTTACGCAAACTGAAATTTGGTTAGTTTTTTGCTGTACCGAAAATATATTTCTTTTGGAAAGTAACATGGAATAAACAAACAACGACGCTGCGATGTAAAACCAATGATAATTATCAAAATCCCGAGACTGATAACGTATAGAAAAAAATACAGGTGAAATGACACAATTTATTGCAAAAAGTCTTCAAAAAATGTAATATGACTGAAATGTAGCAGGGTTCGGTATACGGAGAACTTATACTGCCTTGCTATATGAGCTAGCTTTTATAGCGACGCAGTAGAGTGTCTGTCTGATTTGGAACCGGGAGCTCCCGGGTTCGATCGCCATGATGGTCGGTGATTTTTCTAGCTGGGTTACAAAAACAGTGAATTTTTATTAATAATCAAACATTAATCGGAGACTCGTTAATGGGAAACTTTAATCCATGTGCACAAATAGCCGTCCGAGATTAAAGAGTGCAGTCCGCACACTTGTGTCGTGTTCTGTGAAAACTGGGCTTAATACATGTGCGTAAAGTGTCGTCCCAGATTAGCCTGTGCAGTCCGCACAGGCTAATCAGGGACGAAACTTTCCGCCTAAACTTGATTTTTGGTAAGGAGGGACTTCCTTGAAACTAAAAATACCATAAAAGCGGAAAGTGTCGTCCCTGATTAGCCTGTGCGGACTGCACAGGCTAATCTGGGACGACACTTTACGCACATGAAATAAGCCAAGTTTTCTCAGAACAAGACACACTTTCCGCTTTAATGGTATTTTTCATTCAAGGGAAGTATCTTCTTCGCAAAAATCCAGTTTATAAGGAAAGTGTCGTCCCTGATAAGCCTACGCGGACTACACAGGCTAATCTGGGACGTAACGTTACGCAAACGCATTAAGACCTGATATCCCAGAGCGCGACTTATTTGTATCGTTTTGCGCTGGCAGGGTTATGTGGGGGGCGTTGTCGGAGTTCTTTTATCAAATCAAACTCCACGCGAACAACGGAATATAAGCGTTCACAATCTGTCAGTCTGTTAGTTTCGTTGGTATCAAAGGTCCCCTAGATAGTCTGAGTACATCTGGTTTTTCATACATTTGGGATCTCTCTCAAGGAGCTGAAGGGGCAGTTTAAACTGATAACAACTTTAAGTAGTTGATAACGAAATCTTTTGAAAATGTTCTATTTGTTTCAAGCAAGCATTATAGAATAAGAAGTAGAAAACGTATTTTGTGTGATAATGTCAGTATAATGTAACCGCAGCAAGCCAACATGTTCAATTATTTACAAAATGTGTTTCCCCGTTGCCTTGTTTCTTCTTCTTCTTCTTCTTCTACAATGGCTAATACGTTTTCTAATGATTATTACTAATTACTAACTATTACTTATGATAATAAAATGTGTGTTATCAATATATTAATTATTATTATTATTATTAGTAGTAGAAGTAGTAGTAGTAGTAGTAGTAGTAGTAGTAGTAGTAGTAGTAGTAGTAGTAGTAGTAGTAGTAGTAGTAGTAGTAGTAGTAGTAGTAGTAGCAGCAGTAGTAGTAGCATTTTTTGTTTTATTATTATTATTATTATTATTATTATTATTAGTAGTAGTAGTAGTAGTAGTAGTAGTAGTAGTAGTAGTAGTAGTAGTAGTAGTAGTAGTAGTAGTAGTATGTTTTTGGTGTTATTTTTATTTTTATTTTTGTTATATTATTATTATTATTATTATTATTATTATTATTATTATTATTATTATTATTATTATTATTATTATTGCCGTCGTCGTCGTTTAATGATACAGCTACTTTCTCTTCAACTGATGGTGCTTTTGCATCAATGATTATGCAGCTTGTTTCCGTGCGTGTCGTACGTAAATTCTTATCTAATACGAATGTTTCCGAGTAAGAATATAGGTCCGTTATATTCCGGAGCGTCATTCGTTAAAAACGATCGATTTCATTGGCCGCTTTTGACCACGTGACGTCGTATTGTGCGCATTATGACGTTGTCACTATAACAACGTCACGGAAGCTGTAAACAGTAACCGTGCACACCAGCGCTGTAATAAAACAAAAAATCGAAAGATTTGTTGTTTTAATCGCTTATTTAAACATATTTCGCTCAAAGTTTTTGACAAATGACTCGTCCCGCCTGGGTACCGAGCAGACTAGCAGAACGCCATCTTGAGGGGCATTATGCAGGCGTTGTTACGAGAGGACAAGCCCGGTAGGTAGCCGCTGACGCTATATTTGAGCATCTCTTAAGTAAAAGCTGGGTTTATTGCCTTCACATACATTGTCGTTCAACATTAGCCTGTGCAGTCTGCACAGGCTATTCACGGACAACACTTTCCACGTTTATGGCATTTTTCGTTTAGATCAAATCCCTTTTTAGCGAAAAAACAGTGTTTGCAGGAAGTGTCGTCCCTGATTAGCCTGTGTGGACTGCACATGCTTATCTGTGTTGACACTTTACGCACATGCATTCAACTCCGATTTCCCAGAATACGCTATATTTTATATACTATTACCATCTGCTATAATGCCATACAGTTGCTGAGTTTTCTTTCCACAAAATAAAAGATAAAACAAACTATGAAATGACCAACCCGAAACGAGGTCATTTTGATTATTTCAGCATACAAAGTTGTAAATGTAGTTATCATTTCAATTGCCCGAAAAAAATCCAGCCATTGTACAATCACGAAATTATGTTCGCAGTATACATGTATTGTAGCAGCAATACACTAAATAAAATAAAAATGCCAAAAGAATTATCAAGCGATGTCAGAATCTCGAAATTATCTTCGCAGTGCGTGTAACAACAATAAAACAGATATTACACATTTAAATAATGTAGTATATATATATGTTTCACAATCAATATTTATATTGTTTTAAACGTGAGACATTTTTTCTTACGTTTTAGGGTAGTTTATATATTTAGCTGTACATAATAACCATCTGTGTAGCTTATATATGTGATCTTACTATGCATACACTTTTTTGGCATGATCAAGAAAAAGACATTTAAAGACATCCCCGTCTTATCGAAAACTAATATTTGCATATAAATTATCTACCACAAAAAATAACTTTGATAAAAAAAAATACAATTAATACATTAATACAATTAATTCGAAACCTTTTATTATACCTGTAGAGAAATAGATACACGTCCCCGTAACCGTCTGCGCAGCCGACTAAGCATCAGACGGCCCGACACGCAGCCTCGACAGCCACTTCCGGTCCAGCAACACTGTGAGTTTTCATAACTTATGTTTTTGTCAACTGATATCAAACTGCTCGCAAAAAGAAAATCTATAACTACATGTTCCAAGCCAAACGTCAAATCAAACAGCGAGCTTAATATTACTTGCAGTGGGCAAAGTATCAAATCTACTTATTCAGTGAAATATATTGGTGCCACATTGGATCAGAATCTTACAGGTGAAGCTATGGACAGTTCTATAATCAATAAGGCTAATGCAAGGTTAACCCTTTCAGTGCTGGAACCGAATTTTAAAGGCCTTTGCAAACAGTATGGATCCAGATGAGACGCAACAGAACGCGGCGTCTCATCAGGATCCAAACTGTTTACTAATCTGGTAATATTCTTCAAAAAAATCAAAGAAAATGCTAATTTTAGAAATTCAGCAGACGATATTTTTGCAGACGACAAATTATCCAGCATGCAAAGGGTTAAAATTCATGTATAGAAAGTCAGATTATCTTACAGTCCATACTAAAAGACTTTTGGTACTTTCTCTGATCCAATGTCATTTTGATAATGTTTGTTGCTCTTTGTATTATGGACTGACCAAATTCTGGAAGAACAAGCTACAGGTCACTCAAAATAAACTGATTAGATTTGCTCTTAATTTAGGAAATAGGTCACACATTGAACACAGTCACTTTTAATCCCTCGGTTGGTTACCTGTTAATAAAAGAGTTGAGCAAATTACATTGTGCCATGTTTATAAATCAAGGAAAGGTCTAGGTCCTGATTATATGAGTCAATATTTTAAACCTTTAGAAACTGTCCATTCGTACAATACAAGATCCAGAGAAAAGGGATCTTTCCAGCACCCACCTGCTAAGGGTTTTGGATCTAAGACATTTTCTTATGTTGGGTCTCACCTATGGAATTCTCTTCCTACTAATATAAGGAATCTGTCTAGCCTTGCCCAGTTTAAAAAAGCAACTAGGGATCAATATTTTAATTTGTAAAGTTATAAACATCTTTAGTTTAATTTTTACAACATGTTTTGCAATACTGTGATATGATTTCGTAGGTAAATATTGGGCCAAGTTGTCTTGTGTTCCTGTCAGTTTTAAGTAGCATTATAGTCATTTAAGTCTTTCATCTTAAAGCGGGTATATACGATTTTGTCAAATGTTTATGAATTTATATAAACTGTGTAAACAACTTATTATATATATATTTCAATATAAATTAAAATAAAAGTTAAGAAGAACATGTGTCGAAAAATGCGAAATAAGCCAGATATTTAATTCTGAAATTGAAAACGGCTGTACAGCCGAATTCGCCAGCATGTATACCATACATGTACGATGTGCATCTAAACTTACGAGGGGTGTTCCAGAAGTTCGTGGATTTTCGCTATAAATTTCATTTGGTAACATAAATGGACAAACAAATAGCATGTTAAGAATATTTCGTCCTTTCCAAATCTACTCTCAAAATATCATGGAAATACATAAAACAATAAATATATATCAGAGATTTAAACATGTGCACAATGCGCACACCGACGCACGTGTAACGTTTCTGTTCAACGTCAATGACGTTATGAAGTTAACAACTGTCAAATCTTTTCCACATAATCACCTCCAACGCGAATGCACTTTATGTGTCGGGAAATCCACTTGTCAAAAGTGTCTCTATACCAGTCAGCGTCAAAAGACAACACGATTCGCTTTGCTGCAACTGTAAGTTCCTGTTTACTTGCAAAGCGAATACCGCGCAACTGTGATTTAACTTCCGGTAGGACGCGGAAGTCCATAGGGGCCAAATCCGGGCTGTAAGGAGGACTTAGGCGCTGTAACGTGAAATTTGCCGTAAATTCTGTTTTTCAACGACATTTAAACCAAATTTAAATTCGCGTAACGCTCATACTTATAATAAAATACACGCGTGCGCCGCATGTCGTTACTGAGGTCTCTATGGCAACGCGTTTCAAAAGCGCTTTATGGAATTCATGCATTTTTAGCTTATATATTAAGTCCGTGATAATTGGTTTGTATAATATGTAAATTTCATTGACTTTTACCAGCAAACTAATAAGTTATAGCGAAAATCCGCGAACTTCTGGAACACCCCTCGTTGTTTAACGGTTTATAATACAAAGACGAATGCTTCGGTTATTGTAGGAAAATATGTACGTCACTATCGGCTCGGGGCGCTAAATTGTCTTTGCTGCATTTTATGAAATTCGGCTTTAATGTTTAATTTTTCTTGCCTATTTTGTGTTATTGTAACATATTTTATCAATATATTAAAATTAAACACATATAAAAAAATCGTATATACCCGCTTTAATCTAATTTATTTTAATGAAAAAAATTTATATGTGCTTTTTGCTCCATATCGATCACGTTTCATTTAAGTGTAAAATTATTTTAAACCTCTCTTCGTCAGACCACTATTGAGGACCACAATGGAAATAAGGGGCGTATTCCCCTTTCTTGTGTTATCCTTGATATTGATGTGACTAATATGGTACATTATAAGACATTTATTTATTAATTATTTTTATAAATTGTTTATATGTAAACAATATATTTATATTTAAAAATCGATATACTATATTTTAATTGTAGTGTTGTTACCATTATTGTTACCATGTTATTTGCACAATATTGTAATAAATCTATCTATCTATCTATCTATCTATCTATCTATCTATCTATCTATCTATCTATCTATCTATCTATCTATCGATCTATCGAGCTATCCAGCCAGCCAGCCAGCCATCCTCCAGCCATCCAGCCATCCATCCATCCATCCATCCAGCCATCCATCCATCCATCCATCCATCCATCCATCCATCCATCCATCCATCCATCCATCCATCCATCCATCCATCCATCCATCCATCCATCCATCCATCCATCCATCCATCCAGCCATCCATCCATCCATCCATCCATCCATCCATCCATCCAGCCATCCATCCATCCATCCATCCATCCATCCATCCATCCATCCATCCATCCATCCATCCATCCATCCATCCATCCCACCCACCCACCCACCCACCCCACCCACCCACCCACCCACCCACCCACCCACCCACCACCCACCCCCCACCACCACCCAACCAACCATCCATCCATCCATCCATCCATCCATCCATCCATCCATCCATCCATCCATCCATCCATCCATCCATCCATCCATCCATCCATCCATCCATCCATCCATCCCCATCCATCCATCCATCCATCCATCCATCCATCCATCCATCCATCCATCCATCCATCCATCCATCCATCCATCCATCCATCCATCCATCCATCCATCCATCCATCCATCCATCCATCCATCCATCCATCCATCCATCCATCATCCAATCCATCCATCCATCCGCCATCCATCCATCATCCATCCATCCATCCATCCATCCATCCATCCATCCATCCATCCATCCATCCATCCATCCATCCATCCATCCATCCATCCATCCATCTATCTATCTATCTATCTATCTACATGTTATTTCATCGATGGTCTGCGATGAGGTCATTTCCGGAACCAGATGTATGTTATCCAAAATGAGAACATTATATAAGTATAGCGCAGTTCAGCACACGTTTCTTCTTATAATTCTGTGACATATATGTATAAAATTTGACAGCAGCCTTTCGATATTCAGTGAAAGGTCAAGGCCACAGAAGCTTGTGGCATCAATACCTTGTCTACACAATATCTATAAAATACTATATCTTAAAAACATCATATGTGTCTTGTTCTGAGAAAAATTGGCTTATTTCATGTGCGTAAAGTGTCGTCCCAGATTAGCCTGTGCAGTCCGCACAGGCTAATCTGGGACGACACTTTACGCACATGTATAAAGCCCAGTTTTCTCAGGACAAGATACATATAAACTATCAAGCTTATTGATCATGAAGAAAAGAAGAGCATCCACATGTCAAAGTTCAAGGTTAATGAGGCATGCAATATTGAAAATATCATAGTAATTACACTTTGAGACACTTGGTTAGATGTTATAGATATATCTCTTTTATAATTTAAAAAATCTATTTTTTTCTGCTGCGTTCATTTGAAATCAGGTTTTCTAATTCCTAAGTTGTATCACTTAATGTTTTGTTTTCGGGTAAATACATAATTTAATGTTCCGGTAACACAGGTCCGATGTTAATTTCATTAAATACATCGCTTTTATTCAGGGACCACAACTCAACGCATGCTGCACAGGATGAACGACAGACGCCCAACTCGAAATGTCGAACACGAATCAATGGTCCTCAGAA
Source organism: Dreissena polymorpha (assembly GCF_020536995.1). Taxonomy (NCBI): domain Eukaryota; kingdom Metazoa; phylum Mollusca; class Bivalvia; order Myida; family Dreissenidae; genus Dreissena; species Dreissena polymorpha. The sequence goes on from NC_068367.1 coordinate 38,219,664, forward strand.
ATCGGGCCATACCGAGCCAGTTTCATACGCGAGGAAATTACGTCGCAAATACCGAAAGTCGACCAAGGAACCAGCCGAAAATAAAGCGTTTGGTGCGCAGGAATGCTTCCGATATGAATTGCGCCGCTCGCATGCGCACGAGATCTTTTTCCATATCATTTGGAAGCGTTCGGTCATCGCGCTCAAATACTACTCGGATGAAATGTGTGAAGCGGTCAAACCAAGGCACGAGTGCCTATGATCAACCCTCAACGTCACGACAAGGAACTGTGACGACGTCACGGGTGATGACGTCATTACAAACGCTGCCAGGACCCTCGGGATCTCAGGGCCCTGCAGTTGAGGTACTTACAAGATATTCAAATATCACTTAAAGGTGTTTTACGGTTTCCTTTATTTTCAGGTGCCATCTTATTTTTTGATACACAATATGTTTGGCATGTTTAGATAGATAATAATAGTTACTCTTATAGCTTGCATGTATTGAAACACGTTTGCACTTAGATTAAGCTTAAATGTTGATCCTGAGATGGTATTTAAATTAACCACACTCGAAAATGACCCATTTTAAATCTGAACATTTTACCTTTTTTCTGAATAAAAAAGCTATTTTATCAAGGTTATATTTGAAATGCTTTATCTTTCGAATATTTAAATAATAAATGTTACTATATGTCCACCTGTAAAAGTTGCTTTAATATATGTATAATCGTGCGCCCTGACGTTCATATATAATTTAAGAATGCTGAGCGCAGACCATACTGGCGTCCTGACCTGGACAGAGCCGGAAGTTCCTCAACGTCACATGAAAGCCTGCATTCCGAGAATCACTCAGACGCTTTCAACAGAAACTTGGTCGCAAGCGTTGGGCGGAATCGAGAATTTGGTACATTAATTTTTTTCCGTTGGTTAAGTAGAGGCCCTAAAATGCGTTAATGTTTGATTCGTTCATGCTCATTTGAGCACGTCGTGCTTATGATGAGCTAATCTGATCACCTTTTGATCGTCCTTTGTCGTGCGTCGTCCGTCGTAAACATTTATCATGTTAACACTCTAGTGACAAAATTTATGGTAAAATCTTATATAACTGATCAGAACATTAATATGAAAATTATATGCAATCTGATTAGTGTCTTACAAAATCCACCAAAAATTGAAAAATGCGTGGTAAAATGTTATACAGACATGACTAGGAACACACGACTTTAGCAAAAAGTGGGATCTGTAGAAATAACTATATTTGAGTCATTTGATCGTATGCGTTAAATAAACTTGAAAATAACCAAAAAATAATAATTAAAAGGGAAATTTTAAATAGCTATTGGGAAAATTTCTCCATGTTATTGAATGTTCTCATTTATTCTTAATGTCCTATCGATCTTAATTGCGTTATTGATTTACATGTAGAGTTGTTAGCGGGAACAAATGGTTTTGTCTGGCTTATGTTTTACCTTTCTGAATGGTTTAATGCACACTCTGCAGATGCGAATTTATTAACTATTACCTCGCCCCTTCCCCTACCGTCCTTATAACATTTTCGAAGACTCGACATTTTCAATCACGTAAAATAAATTTGAAGTACGTTATTATGTAGCACATGTTACCGTATTAAAAATATTCCTATGAATTATTAAGTCCTGTTGAGCAGTTTGTTTCTTTAAATTCACGATATCATTTAAGAGCAAAGCGCCGTCTGCACCAAGCGAACACCACTTGCTTCGGTGAAAAATATGCAAGTATCACAAGTTGTTTGTCACTTATATATAAGAAAGAAAAAGGTCTAAGGTACATACCTTCGCATCAATATGGTTGATAAACTATGCTTCCTTGTCAAAGACACGTTACTCTGAAAGGTGTCGTACAGTTTGATGTTGTTGTTTTTTGAACGGCTGGTAATGGTTAAATATTCCGCAGCCCGTAAACCGAAATCCTGTATTCGTTCCACGCCAGAAAAATATCGTTGTTAGGTCTATTGTTGTTAGCCTCCGCATTGTAATTGCAAACTCGACTCCAATTTTCAGGTCGCGAATCTGCACGGTTTGTGCGCACCACCAGAGTTGTGCCGGAGGAGGTGAGAGCCCGTATCCGGAACCAGACACGTCAAACTCGCGCGGAGGCTAGGTAGGTTTAATTTTTTTCCGATGCTTTTATAGCTGATTTTGCTGTTCCTGATAAAACAAACTTAGACTAAGTATAACTGGTAAAGCCTCTCTTGCTAATGATTATGTTTTTAATGATGAGGACGATGAAAACGATGGTGTTTGTTGTGTTGATAATGGTGATGATGATGACGATGTTGTTGTTGTTGATGATGAGGAGGAGGAAGATGATGATGATAATGATGATGATAATGATGATGATAATGATGATGATGATGATGATGATGATGATGATGATGATGATGATGATGATGATGATGATGATGATGATGATGGTGATGATGATGATGGTGATGGTGATGATGATGATGATGATGATGATGATGATGATGAGGAGGAGGAGGAGGAGGAGGAGGAGGAGGAGGAGGAGGAGGAGGAGGAGGAGGAGGAGGAGGAGGAGGAGGAGGAGGAGGAGGAGGAGGAGGAGGAGGAGGAGGAGGAGGAGGAGGAGGAGGAGGATGTTAATGATTCAAACGAACGCAACTAGAAGTGCCTGTAACATGTGTAATATTTCGGTTGGTGTTTATGGTGATTTCAAATCAGATGCCGATGATGATGATAGTCTATGGTTTGAAATAAAACATTGTCGTCTGTTATAATTGTTCTGAAGTAAGTACTACATGTTTTACATATGTGAACACAGCCAACAATTACTTTCCTTAAAAAGGTCCATCTCGATCCAATTTAATTTTAAACATTCACAATACTTTTGTTTTCGTCATATTTACAGATTCCGTGCCCGAAATCTATCCTACGAAGCAGACGACGAAGCGAGCGAGAATGAAGACATCGGAAACGGAAGTGACGTCATAGCGCGTGCCGCGCGAGAGCGAGGCTATCAAACACGGCGCATGCGCACAAGGTTTGCCCGTCGACATTAAAATCATGTTGATGGGCCTATAGGAGGATGGATGTCGCGGATGAGAATGCATTGTCTTCGCGTAAGCCGACATTCACCTTGACAATCGCAGTTATTAACGTAGACATTGGAAAAAGAACACACAAAATAACATTTGATAGAACAGAAACAAATCATGAACATTTGTCGCGATAACACGACCGTTAATCACGGGTGATACTTTTCTTCCTAACTGAGTTTGTTTAGAAGCATACATAAAAGAGCAAATGCTATTTTAGGGATGGTGCGCATGACCGGACGTTCTGAATATACACGTACAATTTTACAGGATGAGTAGGTTTTATATGTTTTTTTCAACATATTAAGGTTTTTTTTAATCGGGCGATCTAGAACGATTCATCGAAGAATAATTCTTCCACAAATGTACAAAAACATATAACCACAAACCATTTGAAAACGTGAGGACCTTAATAAGTTTTACCATGGTGGAATTTTAAAAAGCAAATCGATTTTTTTTGCCTGTGTGGCAAGCTAATTTCCACACAATTTAATCGTTAACGACATCAAACGATTTCTTTAAACACATACAAGTCGCTGCATTCACAAACAAATTGACTTCTTGCCGATGTAATAGATAATTGTGCATGCTTCTAAAAGAGTTGGAGCCGACGCCAAGGAGGTATCGTTAAGACCAGGAGGTGGCTTCCATGCACGATACATGGTAACACAGTTTTTTAACAATTATATCTTAAATTTGATAAAAAGTTTTCCTTATTTATGTGATTTTTTATGTTTTAGCGTAAATACGTAATCACTCATTTATACAGAATAATCAGATGTTCTATAAAATATAATATGTAAATATTTAATTATATATGACATCAACTCCGTTAAGAATTCAGCTTCTTAAATAACACAGATTGAATGATTTATATTCAAAATGTGTTATATTCAATAAATAAAATTACTTCAGACCCAACATTGTCAAAATAGTTCATGCACAACACACTTGTATATATAATAATATTATTCCCGATAAAAGATATTACTTCTGATTGAAACGATAATCCAAATAATTATTCACTCAAAGGCATATTTCAACGAATAAAAATGATTAACGAATAAGACCGACCTATGCTTTTTAAACTGTAAATGGAAAGAAATATCATATTAGCATAATGAGGATTCGTTTCATAGCGCCTTTAATTGAAATAACAATTCGCATTACGAGACAAAACTCATCGTTCCAAGTAGAAGTAACCTCTGTTCTCGTGAATTACCTCAGTGTTTGAACAAATCTGTTGTACTAGTTTTTAAATGTTGGCTATTTAGTTATTTGATTTATTTGGTATAAGCTTTGTTGTGTATATCGTACATTCTGTTTTATTCAGATATCTTTTCTTCCTAACTGAGTTGGTTCCTTATGTATTTAAATATTTAAATCTCATTTTTTACAGAACGCGTATATGTTCTGTATACATTTGAGTTTATAAATTTGCGTTGGAAAAAAATCGTATAAAAAAGGAAACATTATCTGTCAAATTTAGTTCATATGATGATCTTATTGTGATACGACTGTTAAATCATACATCGTGCATTGAGGCCAACTCTGGTTCTTAGCGCAACCTCCTTGGCATGGGCTCCATCTCTTTTGAAGGGATGCAAAATTATCTATTACACAGGCAAGAAGCCAATTTTGTAATGAACGCAGCAACCTGTTTATGTTTAAGTAATCTTTTGATATCGTTAGCGATTTAATTTGGTTTAATTCGCTCGTCGCATAGACAAAAATGATTTATTTTATTGAAAACCCCCACCATGTCAAAATTTATAAAGTTACTCGCGTTTTCAAATGGGTTGAGATTATATGTTTATGTACAATTGTTGATGAATGTATCTTCCGCGAATCGAACTACATTGCCCGATTGTTGAAATAACGCGAAATCTGTTGAAAACAAAACATATAAAACCTACTCACCCTGTAGAATTATCCGTGTATATTTAAAACATCCTGCCCTTAGCGCCACCTCGGAAGTAGCATTGGCTCGTTGAAATAAAGCATCTACAAAAAGAGTAGGCGCCCGTGATTAACGGCCGTGGATTATTGCTTGACGCAATGTGTCTCGGTTATAGACGTTAAAATTGCTTCGAACAAATAATACAAAAGAGAAAAAAAACGATTCCATATGTTTCTCTTTTTGACTAGACCATGGTCAAAACCAAAGCATAGAAAAAAAACAAGGTCATATGTCGCGGTATTTAACATGGACAATATCAAAGAATAACAATAAAAAAACAAAAAAGCAGGTATATGCACGTAGACTATTGACATGAACAAGGTATAGGAAAGAAAACACATGTTAGCAGTTGCAGTTTTGTCATGGATAATTGTAAGAACAAATGATAAAAAAGAAAAACACGCGGCCTTGTGTCGTGGATATTGACGTGAACGATCGCAAAGAAAAAGAAATGAAAGAAAATACAACGAGCGATGTGTCGTGGCTGTTGAGAATGGCCAAGAACGGTCAATTTTCTTTGGACATAATCGGTGCAATCAGTCGCAGTTAATGACCTAGACAATCGCCAAATTCAAATGTGGCAAACAAAGTTGAAGGATTCGAAATATTGCACTTAAAGATATTTATCATCTCGATTAAGATGACATCACTACCTTACTGAGTTACAAGTTAAAGTCGCTATAGCATGTTGAGAGATGAAATACTTCAAGAAGATCGAAGATACGAGTTTTCGAGTTCTTCCAGCAGAATGGCGTACTGCTATATTCTTACGGAACGGAAACTGTTGTCGAATTTGGTAACTCAGTGTTCCAAAAGACAAACGTTAAGAACATTGGCTGTTATTACTCAGTACGGTCAGCCTAAAAGACTTTGCTTTGCAAATCTCAAATATTTTTAAGTCTTTTTCGTTGCATGTTTTGCGTTATTTGTAGGTTATAAATTATTACAGGGCAATTCCACAGTGAACTTGATTGTTTTTCACCCCTAAATGATGCTCCCTTCTGTGTGTGTGATTGTCTTTTTCCCAAAACCATAACGTTTTTAAATGAGAATGTTATGTCCGCAGTCCGCACAGGCTTATCAGGGACGACACTTTCCGCTTTAATGATATTTTTTCTTCAAAGAAAGTCTCTTCCTAGTAAAATCGAGTTGAGGCGGAAAGTGTCGTCCCTGACTTGCCTGTGCGGACAGCTCAGGCTAATCTGGGACGACACTTTTCGCTCGTGCATTAAACCCCCTTTCACAGAGCGCGGCACATATATGTCCACGTTTAAAATCAATATGCAAATATACATCTTGTAAACATAATACGTAGATACGGTGGAATAGATATGTCACCGTATTGTAGTTTAAAGGGGCGGTCAACCAGATTGACGAAAAAAGAAAAGTTCTAAAATACCGTCATGAAATGCTTCATATTGATAAATTTAAACATTGGATCTTAAAATCTCCAGTAAAAAATAAAAAATAAAATGTAAAAAGTTACCCTGAACAGGGCTCGAACCACTGACCCCTGGGGTCCTGGAGTAAAAAGTCTCCCATTAAGACCTATCGGCCTTCCATGCTCATACAATGCACGTTGTATTATATATTTTTTATATAAGCAATACTCGTAGTTCCACAAAATACAACGACACCAACAGAACTCTCCAAATTACCTGGTAGTCATACTCAATAAAATTGTATTACCGAATATACTGAAAATATGGAAACTTAAAAACATTTTTTAAGTAATGTAATGTACCAGTCGTGGTACATGTATTTTAATCAATATAAACTAATAATTGTAAAAAATTCGGTATTTTAGAACTTTTCTTTTTTCGTCAATCTGGTTGACCACCACTTTAAAATGAGAATTTGCTTATTGTTCTTAGCGCAATTTCCTTGACATCTACATCTCAATTGGGAGAAATCCAATATGTGTGTGTACTTGTTTAGTAAGCAAGCAATCGGTGTACGTCATTGACGTATGCTGTGAGAAGTTGGATGTGCTAGGAGAAGTTGCCGATAGATTTCGATGAATTTCGGTAGGGTAAGTAAATCCAGTTCTATAATTGTTTAAAGGCATTTTTGAATTTAAATATATTTTTGCATATGCAAAGGAGGTATTACCATCTATGTTAGAAAAATCCCGGTTATTTATATTCAGGATTAATTGAAATATTATTTAAAATCGACGATGCAGGGATTTGTCTCATATTTAGCACTTTATTTACACATTTCTTTAAAGGTATGCCAGTGAAAAAGTTTTTGCACCGACAATTAGATTAACCAATGTCCCCGAGTAACATATTTTTCTTTCAGGGTTTCTTGAAAAAAAATCGTCTTGGTGGAAAAATTCGATTTTACATTCAACATGTTGCTGAAAAAATGATATGACATGGTGCTGTACAAAGATGTCGAGATATGACATTAGTGCAGTTCATTTATAAACTTAAAAGCTCACTATTACAGCTAATGTATGCCCACTCTGATGCATTGTAGATCATTATCATTGAACTTTGAGGTTTTATAATTATATCCGTTCTGAAGCTAAGTTAATTTTCAGCTTATTTGCATCTTTTTTATTGTTATATATATATGCAACCTTTACACAGATTTTGACAGATATTGAAGTTTGTCACTAAATGCTTTATATTGATAAATGTAAACATTGGATTTAAAAAGCTCCAGTAAAAAAGACAAGAATATAATTAAAGAAAGAAAAAGAAGTAACCCTCAACTGGGCTCGAACCACTGACCCCTGGAGTAAAAGTCTATCGCGTAGACCACTCGGCCATCCGTGCTCATACAATGCGCGATGTATTTTATACTTCATATAAGAAATCCTCGTAGTATCACAAAATATAACGACAAGAACAGAACGCTCCTTATTATTTAATCGTTTCGCTTTTCAACGCTTTAAAAAAATTTGGTTTTTAAATCGTCAAAACATGCATAATGTAGCGCCCATCTCTATAGGGCTTGTAATTGTTGGTTAGTAACGTCAGTATTAATGAAAAACAAGTCAGTTTGACGCTTTACTTTTTATTTCTCTGTCATTTAATGGCTTGTAATATAGCGTCAAAATTCAACTGTTACAGTTCTTGGCATATAATATTAACAAATAAAAATGTGGTTTAATGATTTGAGTGTCCACGTCGTCTTTTAAAAAGGGTACAGTCCACTAATAAATTAAGTGCAATGACACATGCTTATTAAATATATAAAATAGTAGCGAAAAGCGGAAAGGAATTTCATCTAAATTAAATATGTTTCTTATTCTTATTCAGATTTATCAATAAAACGTACTTTAACAATGATCGTTTCCGTTATTTTAATATTTTGCTTAAGATGTTATGCGACAAGTGTTTAAAGTTATGAAAGTTTTAAGTGTTTTTGATTCGTGAAAACCGCTCCTTTTATACCCATAGATGGGCAAAAACCCCAAACTGGACAAAGACCAAATAAAACCCACTTAAAACCCGTTTTTGTCCCACCCCAAAAAACGTCCAAATAATGACCAACAAAATAACCCATTTATGGAACGCGTTCCATGGATACCGGGAGGAAGCGGACAAAAACTGTCGCCATATTGGAAATCGATAAAAATCTATCAAAATTACTTAAATAATCAATTTTTGACATTAAAACCTACCGAATTCATAAAAGAGAACGATCTTTTCATCTTTCTCGAAAGTTACAATATTTCAGACGACACAAATACAGTAGAACTTAACCTACGGCCCAGCATTCAAGACAAAATGGTGGAACACATGTTGACAACAATAAACTTTCTGACAATAAAATTGGATTTAAAAGGGTAAAATACAGTGCTTTACAATAAACACTGAGGAGTTATCTTTATAATTATTAGTTTTATGAAATACTTGAGCGAATAATATTAATAACACGGGAAGAATCTTCATCAAACAACAAGTGTTTAAACATGAAACGACAAAATCATTGGAAAACTTAACAGAATTCACTGTACATTTTGCCTAAATGATTGATTATACAATATGCTCGTGAGGTAAAAATTTGTGAGTTGTTGCTATCAACAAAATAGTGGAGATAAATTGGAAAATGTTTAGCTCAGGAAATAAAGTAAACAGGTAAGTATTATGAATGTTACATGTAAATGATATACATATTGTAAACTGTTGAACAACAACAATGTGCGGGGCACATCATTAAAATGGATATTTTAGAGCATGGTAAATGTTCAGTATTACTGTTTCCTCACAAATATCATAACTGCAACGAAAATTTGCGAATCTTTTTTTATTTTGTCAATTTACCACAACTTGAAAAGGCAACTTTATAAAAGAAAAGGAATCGAGCAATATTGGTATGAGCTTTCAAGTTTTTAAAATGATCACTCGTTCAAATTTACAAAATCACAATTTATCGATCATGTTAGTTTTGTGTTGTCCATTATTTAATTACAGCAGCAGCATTTCGACGTTGCTGAAGATGTATCTTCGCTTTGCAATTGAGATATTTGCGGTGAAGGCGGCTGGTGTTGTTCTTCTTCACTTTTAATTGTTGCCATGTTAACTTCTTTCTCAAGATTATCGCTGTGTTTAGCAGGTTGGGGATTTGATGTCCGAATATCGGAATCGTACATTTCAGAAGCGAGCAGGGTCTCTCTGCGGTAAATTACCTCCGTTTTGTCTGTTTTCCGTACGTCTTTATTTTCACCTTCATCTTTCATGTCAATTCCCTCTGTTTTCCTAGTTTTCCTCACATCTCTTTTTTCAACTTCATCTTTGATGTCAATTCCCTCTGTTTTCCTAGTTTTCTTCACATCTCTCTTTTCACCTTCATCTTTGATGTCAATTCCATCTGTTTTCTTAGTCTTCATCACATCTCTCTTTTCACTTTCATCGTTTGCAAATGCCTTGTTGTCTTCACCGCCAATCGGTTCGTATTCTTCCATCTCTGTCAAAACGAAGGTACCAAGAGAATCAAGGCCTTTAAATGTTTCTGTTAGTTTTTTGTTTGTTTCAAAGTCGGCTGTAACTGTGCCAAAAACTACGTATTTTTGTGTCAATTCTTTCTCCAAAATCTCTATCGATCTCCGAATTTTAGCAATATCTGAGTCTGCAGATTCCATGCGTTTAATATCCGCTTCTAAAGGTTTTAACTTTTCATCGATTTCTTTCACGAAAACTTGGTATTTCGATTCAATTGTAGCACCTTCATTGCTTATTGCCGTCAAAATATTGCCAGCTTTGTCCTTTATATCTTTAATAAGCGTTTCTTGTGCCTCTTCCACTTGTTTAACCAAATATTCTCGTTCCTTATTAACCTCTTTGATTCTGTAATTTAATGTTTCTTGTTTCTTCAAAGCATGGTGTTGCATTGTGAAAAACTTCAGCTTTGTTTGGTATTTTTCGTCTGCGATGTCAGTCATATCATATTTGATACAATCTTCTTTCTCTTCAACCTTTTCAAGCAGACATTTAATACACAGAAATGTCCCGTGTGTGAAACAAATTGAAGATGCCGATTTTGAATGAGCTTTACATAAAACAGTATACGCCATTGTTTAACGTGCCTTCAGTTCTTAACTGAAAAGATAATTGAATAATTACGATTTCAAACACGATGGTTGCGTATTGTTAATCGTCTATCTCGTTATTTTGATGTTTACGATAACAAATACCAAAAAGAGGATGCTTATTGCTTTCGAATCGACCATTTATCTAATAACTATCTTGTTCATCGTATATCCATATTACAATTGACCAGTCGCCAAATACGCGATCGCTCCGCCCACTAAGTTGTGTTTTCATAAAACGCTTATTCCTTTACTCCGACAGTCTTTGTTTGTCGGACCATGTGGCCGCAATAAACGAAATCTGATTGATTATTATGTGAGTTTGATTGACAGCTGGCGAGTGGTCAATTCGCTTCAACAGCTTATAGTTATCAGGAATTAATTTACCAAAACAAACTCAGTGGACAGACTAATGAAATAATAACAAACATTCAAAGCACAATTTTTCAACTTCGATGGAAATAAATAAGATATTTCTTAGTAAATAAATGCTTAATTCGAATTGCACTATATATAAAATAGCCTACTGTTAACTTTTATAATACTCCTGCTATTTACTTATATAAAAAGTAATCATAAAACTGACAACATTTAGGGTAGTTAATAACATGATCATATTCGAGTTTGAGTAAAATCAAGCTAAGCAATAGCATATGTATATATTTTTAATCTTGCACGGTCAAGACACAATTAAATACGTAAATAGGATATACCTTATCAAATAGGTGAAATTGTAGTCATCATATCTGTAATGCGGTATAAATATATATTTTCAGTATAAATTGCCAGTAGCGTACCTATACGAAAAGAAACATTATGGGACGTTCTCTGTGAAAATGGGGTTTAATGCATGTGCATAAAGTGTCGTCCCAGATAAGCCTGTGCAGTCCGCACAGGCTAATCGTGGTCGACACTTTCCGCTGTGATAATTTTCGTTTCAATAAAGTCTCTTAGCAAAAATCAAGTTTAGGCGGGAAGTGTCGCCCTTGATTAGCCTGTGCGGACTGCACAGGCTAATTCGGGACGACACTTTACGCTCATGCATTAAACCCCCTTTTCACGGAACACGGCACATATTTATTAAAAGGGAGTAATAATAAGCAAATGTTTCACAATAGAAAGCTTAATACTAGTATTCCTGGGTTTAATAAACAACATTTGAGTCGCGTTCTGAGAAAACTGCGCATAATGCATGTGCGTAAAGTGTCGTCCCAGATTAGCCTGTGCTGTCCGCACAGGCTAATCAGGGACGACACTTTCCGCCTAAACTGGATTTTCGTGTAGAAGAGACTACCTTAAAACGAAATAAAAACATAAAGCGGAAAATGTCGTCCCTGATAAGCATGTGCAGACTGCACAGGCTAATCTGGGAAGACTCTTTACGCATTGCATTATGCCCAGTTTTCTCATAACGCGACTCATACATACTTTAAATCGTATGTAAACAATTGTACGTGTACCTTTAAAAATGGCCACAGTACAAGTTTAAAGCAGCGAACAAGTGTCCCTTACTACCGGTATATCACCTACACAAAAAGAAACGATAACGTAGTTAAGTGTAAAAAGCATTAATTATTAACGTACCTCAATACAAATTTATTTTAAAGAAAACAAATACTTTTATTTTATCCTAAAATTAAAATTATTAGTATATAAAAAACATAACCATTACCATTCTAGAGAGAAACGTTGAAACTTTTCATGAATGGAGCACATTGCCACCAACTTTCTCGAATTAAAACTAAGTCAGTGGTCATTTCAAACATATATCCTTCTTATTCAGAGAATTAAAATAACAGAAAACAGTTTATCCATTTATGTCATTACTTTGAATTATATATAGATTTTTTTAGGAAGAAACAGATAAGAAATATAAATCGCCAATCGATATGCTGATATTAATGCACACCGTCTTCGATATTGAGCTGATTTATCGATTATCTTATCTAATTTCAATAAGAAAACTTGATATCTATTAAATATGTTGAATGCGAAACAAGAAAGAATGTTATTTTCAACGTCAATACAAATACAAACGAAATAACATACAATAATGCGTATATGCCCAAACTAGCTGGTCCTGTAATGTTTTAAAAACGTACGCGTTTATTATAATTGTTTTAACGAAATCATTTGTTCATTTATGAAACAAGTACTTAATCTAAGATAAATGATAAATTATACGAAATATCAAAGATTATCATATAAGCATAACACATTTATAATTTTATTAAAGGTATGTGCATGCATGTTAATTACGCATAAGTCTTTTAGTTGATGAACGATGTTATAGTACGAGTAGGACACAAGACGCCATACAGATCAAATGCAGTATTGATCATTTCTTTGATCGAATCATGTTTTTAACCCATTTATGCCTAGCGCCTAGAAAAATTGGCCTTGGCAAACAGCGTAGACCCAGATGCGGCGTCTCATCAGGGTCTGCGCTGTTTGCTTAAATGAATTTCTGTAAGATTTATTCTAAATATAAAAATAAATATTCTAGATATCCGTAAGTTTGGAAATAAATTGATCCAATTTAGAAGAATGGGAGAGTCCACTAGGCATAAATGGGTTAATGACATCGATACTACACTTATGACGAATTACCAGCGCAAAGTTTCATAAAATTTGCGATATCTTCTTCTTTGAATCGTTTTTGTATCAGAACAATCCTATCAGCGATAGTATCACTGCGTACATATTGTGTCGCGTTTTTTATTGTACTGGATATCCACATTCATGCAAATTCACCACACGCCCGCCTGCAGATATTTGGCTCGTAACAACTTCGCATGTCTTCCACACGTGTTACATTCAATCATTCAACAATCATAAACGGCAGTAGGGGACATATCACTAAATCTATGACAGGTTTTTACCGGCAGATGGCGTATAGGGCCAGCAGTTAGGCGGTGCCACCATGATGACACATGAATGAATATTGTTCAAAATATTGTGTTTAATATACCACGCCCTGTGGTCAACTTTGCATTTCCTTGTTGCGTAGGCTTAGGTCCAGGTATAAAATAAATGCATTAATGTATGCACGTAATGTAACCTATAAGCCTCTTTAAAAAGCTCTGTAGAGTTATATGTGTTTCTCATATTTGATCATACAATTAATTTAACTCTAGCGTCAGTAGCACGCAGAAAGTCCCACAACGTGAAAGTTGGCCAGTATCTTTAGCCCAATATCTATCTTCACAGTGTATGATTTTGCGACAAATGGCGCAATCTTAGGACAATCTTGTCTTTTAGACCGACGTCTAGCTTAGACATGAAAACACATGAAAGCATAATATACTTTATATAAAAAGGTATTCACATTATGATATTCGTTTAACTTCACTGAAAACACAATATACTTATCGCTCATATCTTTATTTGCGTGTTTTGCGTCATTTCTGAAATGGATAATATACTTATTTACAAGCATTCTATGCGATTTGCTTGCGATCACGTCTTTGGAAAACTTGTCGAAACTTAATACTTAAGTGCAGAATAAAATCAAACCTGCATGCATTATCGGAGAAATTGTTTATCCCCATCCCGCTATAACAAAATATCGCCGGTTCGTTCTGGATACCCCATGCACGTCTATCCGGAGACAAAAACTCGTCACAAACATAGAACATTTTCTGCATTGTTCCATTTTATATGAAATTGTACATGTGTAATTTCAACTATCCTACATTTTAAAACTACTCAAGTCATGGTCCCTTTTATGGTCCTTTTAGCTCGACTTTTTAATATAAAAACACGCATCAAAATCCATGCTATTTTTAAAACGATGCATGTTCACATACAGTACATAATTAAACTTTTTATCTAAGGCCACAACATATTTATAAAATTTTCTTTCGATTTACAGCACCTAAATTGAAAGACGAACACCCTGATCCCAGTATTGTCCCCCGCCACATTATAAGTTTGATATCCTGTGAGAAATATAATTTTTAATTTGTTACTTATTATATTTAGTCATTTGCCATCATGGTGGCACCGCTTAACTCCTGGTCTAGTAAGTCATCTGCCCAGTGAACATCTTTTATAGAGTTGACATTTGGCCTACTGCCGTTTATAATTGATGAATGTAAGCCGTGTGGTAGACATGCGAACTGGCGAAATATCTTCTGGCGGGTTCGTAGTTTACGCGTGTAGGTGAATATCATTTTTTTCTTACATGTGATAGAGCATTTATCGTCAAGTAAGTTGTCTTTTATCGGCATGTACGTTTGCTTGCTTAACAATTCTGCATACCTGAATGTACTGAAGCTAAACCAATGCTAACTCATGTAATCGTTCAAATGCTTAAACTTATTATATGAGTGAACATGTTTGTTGACTCATTTTTTTAAATCATATCTATTAAGCCATTGAGCGATAGTAAAGCTTTCAAATTGAATTATCTTTTTGTTGTCATTATTATCATCCAAGCAGGCAAGATATTTAAATAAATATGCAACAATATCCCTATATATAATGACTACACAGACGAAAGTAAATTATTCTTAAGTACCATACACAATCATGCATGTATGTTTTAATGTTCAATATTAATACATTTGATTTATATTGTAATGTTTATACTTGTTTATTCAAATTATGTGTATCGATATGCAGAAGATACTCTAAATGACATTATTATTCATTTTAATAAATGTGTCTTGTTCTGAGAAAGCTCGTCATAATGCATGTGCGTACAGTGTCGTCCCAGATTAGCCTGTGCAGTCCGCACAGGCTAATCAGGGACGACACTTTCCGCTTAAATGGTAATTTCCGTTTAAAGGAAGTCCCTTTTTACCGAAAATCTAGTTTAAGCGGAAAGTGTCGTCCTGATTAGCCTGTGCGGACTGCACAGGCTAATCTGGGACGACACTTTACGCACATGCATTATGACCAGCTTTCTCAAAATAAGACACAAATGTGTGTTTGCCCTGTAACAAAAGAACTGTATTTACATTGTAAATTGAATAACCAAGTCTGTAACTAGTACATAATGTCACGCAGCAGCAGTAGCATAAGGGACTCGGAACTGAAAGTCACAGTATTGTTATTGAGAGCATATTGTGATATGAAAAGTATCAACATAGCAATATTGTGTGTGCGCATAGGTTACGAAAGATATATCATTATACGACGCGAATATAGAGACACTCTAACGCAACAATTTATGCTACTAAATGGGCGTATATGCACTTATTGCATTTGACTGTATATTCTTGTATTACTTATTTACTTGATGAAGATTATATTTATAACAGTAATTATCAGCACGGTAATTATACAAAAATAACTATTGTGCAATCTCAGGCTCTTATTCAAAACATACTCAAACACTGAATCTTTTCCACATTCATATCAACGTTTTATATTTTTAAACGTTTACACACGGAATACACCTCTGTTTTAAACATCACATGCGACACGACCTACGCGATTAGCGCGCTAGGATGCTATATATATGTTTCACATTTATAAATTGATTTTGCTTTAGAAACAATCAACAATCATTTCCAGAATGATATACGGCACTATTTTGACGTTTATTTCTTTCGTAATTGATACATATTAACTAAATCGGCAAGTCGACACCATTGACATTAACTTTACCATGCGGACTCTTCAAGAGACAAATCAAATTCGCTAAATTGAGGAAATTTAACGCAAAGAAACGAAGCAGATCAAAGGTGTATTATTATGCAGTAACCTTAAGGTGATGACTGAACCGATAAATGACAAAATAATTAGTCATATGTGAGCAAAAATGGTGCATGATGCTATCCAAAAATGTGTAATTTAATTAGACTGTATCTGACCAAAATAAGCATTGTATATATATATATATATATATATATATAGGATAAATGAATTAGCATTCTTAAGAAAATGTCAGATTCATGTACCGGTAACCTTGCGTGCATCACTGCAGCAATTAATGACAGAACAGTTGGCGATTGGTTCTTGATGAACATGGCATGAATGCAGTACAAACACTGCGAGGCCATCGAGAGAAAAAATTAATCACGGTGGTGTTGTCCACAAAATGTATGTTATTAAGGTACATTTGTGTAATTGTAATTGTTCATGTTTACATTGGTTCTACTTTAACAATACTCTTAATAGCCTTACAAAAACATATTAATTAGCATGTTTTACCTTTGCAAAATTCTGAAAATGTCGTTTTATTGCGTTCAATCAATCCTAAAATGGACTCAAAAAATTAAGTATAGAATTCAGATGGTATGACTTGAAGACAACACAAAAACTCAAAAACAATATTTGATCAATTAACAGTATATTATATACAAACATTTGCCAAACCAAATAAGATGTTCTCGAGTTGGAATAATTACATATTAGGTCGGATAATCGGAAACAAACGTTTTGCAATTGTAAACAACAGCAACAAGAGACAGACAGACAGTTTATTCAGACTTATACATAAGTACATCGTCGTCATACACAACTATACACATTATTTTCTGTCACGTAAATAGGTATAACAACATTACATTACATAACATAACATAAATGGTCATTTAAGAATACAAATATAAATAAACACAATCAATTGCAAGAATACGTAAATTAACAACAAGGCGGTATTGACATTTTTTAAACATAACATAACATAACATAAATGGTCATTCAAGAATACAAATATAAATATACACAATCAATTGCAAGAATACGTAAATTAACAACAATAACACATCAACGATAACACATCAACAATAACACCACGTATTTCAACCACCACTGAGGGGTGTTACGTTAACATGTATTGGCAGATACATTTAGTGCCAGCACTTTGCGCCCATCCATTAACATAAGTATCGGTGTGCGCATGGGAGTGAAACTAATTCACTTTAAATTGATAGGATCGGTTATACTGGTAAACTTAAGTGTCATTTTCTGCTAAAGTAATGAACGTTCAATTACGCACTATAAATACGTGAATTGAGGTCAACTATCATATTTAATTGCATATTTATTTGCAACGATATTAATATGTGACATGTGGACATTTTTAAGGATATTTCAAATGTAGTGTGTTTTAAAATCAGGTAAGGTATTCACTATTCTTGTAATATTGAAATACAATACATGAAAATGCAGTCGCGACAATTAAAATACTGATTCTCAAATATTAAAGAATTTCAAAATAAATGTTTTGTTTTGTGTTTGCCTACCATTAAAAAGTGAAATAATAAATATATGTTCATCACAATCTACTATTATATTGACAGAATATATATTTTGAATAAACATTTATTCAAAATACTCCACAAATGATCGGAGGCTTACAAGTGAGACAAGAACATTTATTTGGAAAAAATACATAAAACTATAATAACCCTACGATATAAATGTTCATTGTTTTAATTGTTGATAATCAGAACCAATTAGATTGAACAGTTTAATCAAAAACACCATATTTTTTATAAAAATATAAAATAAAGGGTCTTTATGTAAATGACCTTTCGAAAAAAAAAACGCACTGAAATCTTTCGTTTTGAAAATTATACAAACAACCGTGCTACAATTGCGAATGGTAAAACACGACGACGACGTTACTTAATAAGCCACTTGTAAAAGACTCACAAGCTTTTGCCAGATAAAAGTTAAACAACACTTACACAACAGTTAAATACGTTTAAATGAAAAGAACCCAACCGTTGCGATGTACTTATCAATTGCATTAAATGAAGAATCAAACCCAACTATCTTGATAATTGAAACCGATATAATTATGCAAATATGTTAATTTATAGATCTTTGGTTGATGTATTTGATGTTGCTAATTTCCTTCACTGATGCTGGCAACAACATGACATGGGTCCTTATCATTGTTGCCTAAAACCCCTCTTTGAAACCTCGCAGAAAAAGTATAAAACATTATAGTTACACATATTTTCCGAACGACATACTTAAACCTAACAAAAGTAAGAAAATGAAAAAAATGTACATCATAATGTTAACAGTGTTGCACAACATTAAATGACCATCCTGCGGCTGGAGGTTTTCTGTCATCATGTACTCACTAATTAATTACCTTAATTAACTACAAGTTTATTTTTATCTGATTTTGTTCTTTGAAGTGGCCAGTCGATAGATAAAGTAATCTACCGATGTTTAGCATAAACAAAGCGAATGCTACAGCAAAGAGCTATAAATAAAACACAGTTTCACTTAACAATTTTCGTCTCCTTTTATTATCAGCAAATAGATATCAATTAAACCAAGGTTTTTACATATATTACCTTGCAAAATAATGCAAGTACTTTTTGTGTAAAATCTTTTTCAACTCACAGATAATATGCAGTTAGACACACTATGATTCCTTAATCAAAATCGGAAACGATGAGAGAGTTCCAATAAATATACGTCTATTAAACAGAGCAATCGAATAGCTAAAGTAGTAATTTAAGCATGTTCAACCACACAGATATGATATACTAAGGTAGGACGGATGCAGGGCAAACATAATGCTGCGTGATTGTTAATCGCAGCACATAACGCAATCATGAATTGCCTCGCAAGATGATTGTTAATCGCAGCACATAACGCAATCATGAATTGCCTCGCAAGATGATTGTTAATCGCAGCACATAACGCAATCAGGAATTGCCTCGCAAGATGATTGTTAATCGCAGCACATAACGCAATCAGGAATTGCCTCGCAAGATGATTGTTAATCGCAGCACATAACGCAATCAGGAATTGCCTCGCAAGATGATTGTTAATCGCAGCACATAACGCAATCATGAATTGCCTCGCAAGATGATTGTTAATCGCAGCACATAACGCAATCATGAATTGCCTCGCAAGATGATTGTTAATCGCAGCACATAACGCAATCATGAATTGCCTCGCAAGATGATTGTTAATCGCAGCACATAACGCAATCATGAATTGCCTCGCAAGATGATTGTTAATCGCAGCACATAACGCAAACATGAATGGCCTCGCAAGGCAATTCTGGCTTGAATCTAACAACAAATATTATCGCCAAAAAATCTATACAGTTGAAACATGCTTCAAATATGCGTCACTCACCAAGGACAGTATTACCTAAATTTACATAGCACGTATATTCGTCTCCAGGGCAATTGGCCATTTACCAGCTGTCAATCATATGATAAGACAAGACAAGACAGTTTATTAAAATTTGTTCACATCACATCATCTTAAGTACTAGTAATTAAAATCCTACATGCAATTTTTCACATATTATAACATATATCTTAAAGTGATATTATGGGCATTTATCACTGTTGAATTGAGCTGAAAAGAATAAACAGGTCAAAAGAATTAGTTAAAATGTGGTAACTGAGCAATTATCTACGTTACCAGTTGTTTATAAAAAATATATATTATTTTCGATAATTTACATGTCCTCTAAGCCGAAATGATCCGTAAAACAAAATTATGTCTTTGTGCCGTATGAATGAATCGGCATGAAAACTACATTGAGACTCACATTGTACATCAAATCATTTCTGTCGTCAGTTGTCAAAACGAAAGTACGGTTGATATTCAAATGGATTATTTTTGTCTTTCCGGGATATTGTTATAGTATGCTGATGCTGCATTAACAAATATAAGTGTATATGAAGTGAAAACATCCCCCCCCCCTAAAAAAATCAACGGTTGCGATATACACCTATATATTGTTAGATGCCCATAATATCACTTAATGATAATATGTCGTATCAATATTAGGATTCGATAAGACCGCTGTCAACCAATCAGATTTCGATTTTTGACACATCCATTTAGTCCGACTTTGTTAAGTAAAATTAGTATAATATATTCGAAAACACTTTATTTGATGGGAAGATGCCACAGACTAAAACTATTTTATGCTGAAAAAGTCAAATTAACTAGTTGCTTTAGCAACAGCCATATTTCAATTTAATGTTCTGTGCATAGTTCCTCTTTACCGTTCGAACATATTACCATCACGCAATTCTATTCATGCGTAATTAATATTGTAAATTTACTATACATGCAAGATGATGTTCAAATTTAAGTATTACCATTGAAATTGTTCGTGTTGGTGAAATTAAATTAAAGTAACATCACAATAAATATATATTACATTATGTCAGCCCTGTAATAGCGGGATTCACATTTTTAGATAAAATGTATGTGAATTTCGGGAATTAATATATTTTCTGATTATTTGTTGTTCGATAAACCGTCTTTTTAAATTCTATATATTATCTCAAAATTTGCGTCGTCTACTACCGTTTGTCTGGCTTTTCTAATCTCTCGTTCACGTAAAATGGTGGTCGGAGCAATTAGCCGAGTTGTCAATTAATATTTCAAACTGACAGAAATTATTTTCCAACACATCGTATGTTAATGTTTTGCTCCATAACTAAATATTACTCAATAACTCGATTTTACAAAACAAAATGACGCGATATTGACGTAAATCAAATATCGACCGACTAGAATTTTATTACTTCAAACTGCTCGTACATATGTGTCATTCAACATATAATGGATACTTACAACTTTGAACAAAAATGAATTGCCCCAAACAACACTGTTCATTTCAAACTGTCCATATGCAAGACAATTATTATTTCAAATTACGAACTAGAGTTTTCTCATTATCATGACTGATACGTCCACGCCGTTTTGACGACTGTGTTCTAGAGCAAATAACCCACGAATATGTGGATTGGTTTAAAAAAAGAGTCTTACACATTCACACTTTATGGTGACGACATATTTGAAGTCAAAATTCAATTGCTGGAGGAATGCGAAAGTATTTCGCGTCAACAAACTAATGCCGTAATGGCATTTTTGTTTGCCGCCTGATAGACCAAAAACGTCAAACCGAGTTACGCTATTATAAATGTACATCGACCTTCAAATGTGCATCCGATCTATGTTACAATTCCTACTTAAAACAGGCAGCAACTTGGCATCGGATCAAACGGAATTACATGCATATCTTAACACTGATAGCAAAATTGTTCCCATAAAACATTATACAGTTTTAATTATTGTAATTTTAAAACTGGCATTATCTCACCCATGTTTTATATTTCAGGGGAGAGTGCTTTAAACCAACACCATGGACGGTTTGGAGGTAGATAATATCGCTAGCGTCACCAATCTGAACAACACAGACATTAACGCTCCTGTACAAGAAAATTCGGATGCGTCTCTTTTTGCTTATCTATTTGCTGGCAAGCTGATCTGCAGTTTAGGTTCAGCCTTAAATATCATAAACATTTTAGTCCTTGCTCAGAAGGAGCTGAGTGAATCACCTTACGTGTATCTGTTGGCATTAGCCGTTTCAGACTTGACATTTCTGCTGCTGTCTTTGGTACACTTGATATCGTATTCCATTTCCAGAAGCTATTACATCGCTTTCTTCAACGCGTACATTTTCTTCGTCATTGGCAACATATGCTTTAACGCAAGCGTCTGGCTCATCGTCTTCATCACAATCGAGCGACTGACCTTCGTAGTTCGACCGCTACAACCCAAACCATCACGCAAGAAAGCTTTGATATCGATTTCCGTCATCGTAGCCTTAGCAACGCTCATTAACATACCTCGTGTTTTTTGTTTCCAGATACAAGAACAAGACAACATATACTACCCTAACGGAACGGATTTCAGGGAAAGCAATACATTTTTATACCTTAGCTGGTTTCATTCGGTCATTATCAACTTTATCCCCAACATTACTCTAATTCTAACAAACTCGGTGCTAATTTGGACGCTTAAACAGGCTGAACATGACCGACTTGTGCTTAGGAGCAATCAAGCCCAGGCGGCCAGTCGTGACCAAAGAAGGCTTACTAGAATGTTGGTGGTGATCGTTATCGTATTCTTCTTTTGCACCATCCCTTCGGCGTTCTCGGACGATCCCATTTCGCACGCCCTCTTCGGAAAGGGAAAGACGTGGACGGAATTCGTGAACTCCCAGGGGAACGTGACGTTGATATACGTGTCCAATTTGCTTCTCTACACGAACTCGGCGATGAATTTCGTCCTCTACTGCGCGTTTAATCGGAAATTCAGGGATGCCACGAAAGCATTGTTTTGGACGATCACGAAAAATGTACGCCGTTCCGTTCGAAATCAAACTCGAAATTCGACCTCTGAAGTTTACAGTTCGGGGGAAAGAAGTCCACAAGTTTCAAACCGTATTAATACCAAACTGTAACATAACGATTCTAATGAGTTAACATATTGTCAAAATTAAGTTCAAAATAAAAAGGCATTTTATGATACAATATTATTTATCCAGTATTACATTTTGCTGTTCTTGGTTTTGGTTTAAATTTTCAATATACAAACGTTTATTATTTCAGCAAGTATTGAATTTCTTTTTTAAATGCGCTCTGATTTAGGATACGTTTTGAAATGTGTTTTTTACCCAAATCCGATATCAGATCACTATCGATATTTAAATACATATGGCAAAGATAAATATTGACACGAATGAAATAGTATGTATATAATCCTTTCTAAATGTTCTATATAGTTTTATTCTGTGTAAATTAAACCTTAAAGTTGCGTTAATGCGCTTTTTATAATGATATATATATATATTAGTTTGCCAATGTCAATGTCATGTTACATACTCGCTGAAATAAGCATAGCATCGTTTGCATCATTTTTACATACTGTAATTGTCTTATTTACGTTTACAATAAACTCCTCTCGGAGGTACGATGAAATGTTTATAATAGATTTCACAAAATAATCCACCTCGTCGATCATTTAACATCATTATGAGTTGGTTCATAATGTTCAATAAATTTGTCGGTGCTCATGCAAGTCTCTCTGGCTTGCCCATATACCCGATGTATACGTTGACGAAACAACGTTGACCTAATCTAGGTCTGAATGCCGTGTATAAATTTCACAGCATTAGATGTGTGTGGTCTTGATGGAGAAATAATTTGATACAATACATTTGGCCGAGTAAATGTCTAACCTTCGCATCGTAGTGCCTAACCACGTTGTACTCATGTTGGTGGCATTTAACTGTTTCAAAGCGTATCT
The DNA here is from genome assembly GCF_020536995.1 of Dreissena polymorpha. Lineage (NCBI taxonomy): Eukaryota > Metazoa > Mollusca > Bivalvia > Myida > Dreissenidae > Dreissena > Dreissena polymorpha. The sequence goes on from NC_068367.1 coordinate 38,243,295, forward strand.
TTTCTTCGGGCTTCGAACGACGAACACCAATTAGGCTCGCACGACTGCTACCATTTTCTAGTACAGGTTATACAACTCCGACGATGGTTTATATTACACATCATCATCACATCATCATCATCATCATCATCATCATCATCATCATCATCATCATCATCATCATCATCATCATCATCATCATCATCATCATCATCATCATCATCATCATCATCATCATCATCGTCGTCATCATCATCATCATCATCATCATCATCATCATCATCATCATCATCATCATCATCGTCATCATCATCATCATCGTCGTCGTCGTCGTCGTCGTCGTCGTCTTCGGCATCATCAACATTAACATAAATACCATTTATATATATATATATATATTTACTAATAAACCTCCCAAAAGTTTGAATCCAGCGAGTCAGTTGAACATAATAAGTAAAGGACAGGGCGGAGAATCAGTTTCCAACATAACAGTAGGTGATTTTTTTTTAAATAAAAGGACGAATTACGTTAGGTATAAGTTACATTTGTATGTTTTTGTGTTCCAAAGACCTCCTTAGTAAATTGAATGTTCTAAAAAGCATGCACAGTAAAGTTTCTAAATCTAATCGTTTAGTAAGAATATCCATTTAAATGTATATTAACGGATTTATTACCACTCAAATATCAATTTCAGCTTTTTATTTCGATAAACGATTAAAGTAGTAAAAATTAAACTGACGCACAACATGTTTAACTAGTATGATTTTTGTGAAAGGCGGTTATGTATAAACCTGTTTAAAAGAAAGAGGCAGGTATAAGTAGAAGCGCTGAAGGACCATATATTGCTATATTTAAAAACGTTTCTATTTCATGGCACTTCCGTCTTTGTTAATAGTTGACACACTTGAACAAAGTCTGGCATATATTGATAGACCATTTTAGCCAGTGACATGTATGCTTGACTTTCAATATAGAACATTGTCGTCGTTTTCGTGACGGCCTACGTTAACTTCAGGTCATTGTGCTATATATACCATGCCACCACATTCGTTATCAATCAGGAAGATTTTTTTTTAAGTAACGCTTTACTAAAACGGTAATAAGAATGTGCAAACAGACCAGTGAAGCTACCGCATAGTCACGGTATCTTCAGGTCACAATATACTAAATATTTTCCCTATATAATACAATGTAAAAAAGACACTTTTAAGCGAAAATAAATTCAACAATTTGCACAAAGAGACCCCAAAACAATATATTTTTTAAAGGGCTTTCTTAGCAAAATCGATGTAAGCAATACAACAAATATGCCATGTACAAATCCTGCGAGAACTCGACACTAATTTTAATCGATTGTTTTGCACCTTTTTTTTTCGGCCGTTTTCTAGTGGGGTGTTATCTTTTTCTGTGCAGTTATTTTGCTTTAGTCTCTTACTTGATCATATTTAAGGGCTTTAGTGGTGAACACCTTTGCGTACACTATCAATATCTCCAAAAGATAAAACCAGAACAACATTCTAAATTGTAAAACATGCCTTCGAGTAAAATAGGATTATTGAGGTTCTCCATTCGATTATTAACCCTTTGCATGCTGGGAAATGTGTCGTCTGCTAAAATTAGCATTTTCTTCGATTTTTTTTCAAAGAATATTATCAGAATCGCAAACAGTTTGGATCCTGATGAGACGCCACGTTCTGTGGCGTCTCATCTGGATCAAAACTGTTTGCAAAAGCCTTCAAAATTCGGTTCCCGCACTGAAAGGGTTAAGTATAATGTTACCTTCAGTTTTCGCGAACAAGTTCTATATTTTATAAAAAAGAAACAGATAATTACGTCCTTGTTATCATTTTAAGATGGCAATATGAGAAATTATTATAAGCTGACGTAACATACCACAATTACGAGATATATAAAGACGACTTATCATTTATCTTTATCTACCCATATGGAAACATGTGCGTTCACCAATACATATAAATAGCAAAAAGCCACAAATTACTTCCTTGTCCAATGCATGAAAGAAGTCATTTTCTGTATGTACAGAGTGTTTACTTATTATTATGTTTTGTTGTTATAAATCTAGTTAAACTGAATGCCAACCCTTACAATTAATTAATACAAAATAAGCGATCAATTATTCGACCGAACAAAAAAACTTATTAAATTGAGTATTTTTCATCAGGAAGGGAACATAAGGGTTTATGGTTTTAATTAATCTGATACAATTTTATAGTATGTGTATTATAACTATTTGTAAACGTATTTGCCAAATAATTAAATGATAGACAAAGTTTGGCTTCAAAATAATGGAGCGAAATCAAAATGAAAATAAACATTTTTATTTCAATTCCAATGTGCATGTAATCAAAACCCAGAATGTAAAATGCATAGCGTACATATTTGTGCCATATTTCTACTGGACGCATAAGCCTTATTTTAATGCTGCTGTATGTCGAGTGATTTTTTAACGACCAATGAAGAGACTATACAGCTTCAGATAATTGAACAGAAGAAAACAAACCTGCTTAGAGAGAAAAAAGAATGCGGATCAAAATGGACATGCCGGTAGTCCGACGAACATTTACAAATACTAATAAACTATCTAGGCGGTAATGCAATTTATTGAACAATATTATTTAGATCGTATTTCTTAAACAAGAGCGTCTTTCATATATTACATACATTATAAATAACAGATTTGTCACATGAAATTACTAACTTTTGGAATATATATACATACATCGTAATCGTCTTAAAAATGTGGCCTGAATTCTCGCTTGAACTATAGTTTAGTTATGTTTTTGTTATTCCCTATGAATGTCTGTCTTGAGATATCATTTGTTCTAACAAAGAGTTCACATTCACGTTTCTAAACTTATATTTCAAACGCATTCTTCACTTATTTTGCTATCAGTGCGCGGTACACGTGAACGGTTGTAATGGGTACCGACAAGGAAAGAAACTTCTACAAAGGCTGTAACACACCATGCACGAATTAGATCCCCTGTCATGATTAAAAGCCTTTGCAACGTAATTCTTTCCATTAGAAGCCTAACTACGGATGCAAATAAATTTTGAAATAATATCTTGAAAATGTCAATACATCGGAATAAAACGTAACGGCTTATGCTAGCAGATACTAATTTTTCGCGAAAAATTGTGATATCAAAATAAAAACACTGTCCTTGAACAATAAAATTATTCAAATCAACTCTGAATAATTATCGATACGCGTCCTTCTTTGCAACCACTCAAATCGAACTTGTGCCGAAAACTCAATTCAAAACTTCCCTTATACAATAGACTTAACAGCTAAATAATCATTAAATTATTTGCCTATAAATGTATACATAGCGCCATATTGATACGATATTTCCACAAAATACAGTTGTATGTATGAATACAATGGAAAAAACGTGCTAAAAGTAATCACTAAGAAGACGGACGGACGGACAGAAAGACAGACATAATTACATATTGCAGCTGTCGCAATTCAAAGAGTTTTCAATCTAGTGCATAAAACGCCTTCTAACAAACACCTATTCGTTTACATGTATATAAAAGAAACAGTTTCATTAAATGTGGTATCGAGAATGAAACTTGCCAAAAATAAAAAGTTCGAAAATATTATTACTGCAGTTTATGCATAATTTTCGATTATGCTCACTTACAGCTTTGTTACGAAGGGGAAAAGATATGAATTGATTGTTCCCAAAATTTTACAATCCAGCGTTATATGTGCGTAGAAGGCTTACGAAAATATTGTATTATGGTAAACGTACTATGCCCTCCCTCAATCGTTCTTATCATTTGAAAGCATTCGATATTATTTGTTGTAATACTGTACCGTAGTAAACAAGATGATATCAGAAATATTACACTTCCTTTCAACTCTTAAATCTGATTTTATTTTAGATCTATTGTAACACAAATGAAGTTGTGTTGCGTATACGAACATTCATAAAAGTGAAAAAATAGCGTTAGTTATTAATAATAAGCTTTTGTATCTATACGTTAAATATCTTCTCCCATTTGTTTAAAAGTTTGAGATTTTGTTTGATATTCCTTGAATACTTCATGGGGAGTAATCGATATGTACTCAAAAAATGAATAGGCTACATTCCGAAAGGATTAAGAAAAATATGTCTCTGTATCATGCATTTTCTCTAATAGCAATCTATCTCAACATTTAATTTAATTTGAAACAAGTCTATGTTAAAAGAATAATGTTCCTGACAAGAAAACGCAATACAACAAAAATATTTAAAAACAAGATTTGCGGTCCTCCAATACTTATTGTTTAATGCCCAAAAATAAGAATAATATATCTAGATTGACCGAAAATTACCTGTTTGCGCCGCCGATTGACGTCCGCATAGCCCACCATTATAACCAGGATTTTTAGCATTTATAAAACACCAGGTTAACAAATAAAAGTCAATATTTCAATATTGTTCACTTTCCGCTTAATAACATCTGTGTATACTTTGCAGAATTCTTGAACTACTTAACATGAAGGAAGACTTTTTCTTTAACGTTATTTTGGTTATTTTTGATATCCATATAATGCATGGATATATCCACACAATGAAGTACTTAACTACATACTAAATAATAATGACAACACGTACAACAGCATCTAGGATGGCACACAAACATCAAGAGGTTTAAACTAACCCGAAGCCATTGCTGAGTATCAGGGCAGATGCTGTTTCAGATTTGATAAGATATTAAGGAATACTTCAATGCACCTGGATGTTAAGTAGTTATTTTGATTTGTTATAGGAATGTGAATACAGATTGGATAAATACTTAAGTACACCATGGCGTTTCACATTTATTCCATAAAGGGCGAAAAGTGTCGTTAGTTTTAGTTCATTCTTGTTAAAAACTCATATTCATTTAATCTAACTGGATTTTATTGTAACAAAAATGTGACAATTTTATGCAAACATAAAGTCGTTCCAATAAAACATTCAATAGTATCTGCATATTGAGATGTAGTATAATTCATTACATTGTTAATACGAAGGACTCAATAATTGTCACTTATTTTCATTGTCATTGACGATCTGTATGACAAACTCGGACAAATTTACTAAAATTGCTAAAAGTGTCTTTACACTATTTACAAATTTGCGTTAAGTATCGCATACACTGATGCCCTATCGACATGTCTAAAAAATCTACCGGTTAATTCAAGATGACTTGCTTTTACACAAAATCATCTTTATAGGGACTCAATACTTGTAAACCTGCGAACACTGGCAAAATGCTACCAAATGTGCTGCTGTTACAATTTCATTCTCTCCGATCACGTGTTTAATCATCCATGAACTTTTGAGAACATTCACCAATCTGTTAAAGAGGAATTGTCACCACAGTTTTATTTTTATAAATAGTATACATTGGCAAAAATAACAAATGGTCGTAATTATTACAGAAATATTGCAGCCAAAAGTGTTTCCTTTTCGTTCAAATTATGATAATTCAGCTCTAAACTATAAGTACAAGAAGTCATAAAAAATGAGTACACAGTACTTGTTGACCTATACTTCATATCAAAAACAGACATATAACCATAATTTAACCAAAAATGCTCGATACAAGAATTCCATCCATGCTGATTTCTTTCGACTCATTACGGTCATTCAGCAGTGAAACTTTAAGCGAGGTCCACGTAGCACTGAAAGGGTTGAGGCACGAGTTTTGGATAACAATAATTATATTATTATAGCGAAGACAAATACAACGAGGCATACAGCTGCAAAAACCATTTGAAGCAAAAAAGAAACACATAACCTACAAATAATGGACATTCACAGGTGAAAGTTTGTTTTTTTTGGAAATCTGCAAAGAATCTCAAGAACATTTGAGTGCATATAGTGTTTAGGTGCTATATATTACCTTGCAAAGCATGACAAAGTGTCTAGTATTGTTTAAAAACTGATCACAGTGAAAAATACAATCTTGATGATCACATACACGTGAAGTTGTGAATCATTTAGAGAAGTCAGTTCAGCAGTTTAAGACGAGTTATTGTTGAGACTATATATTCTATAGTAAGAACCTGTATATCGACATCGTATTCTTATCTTTTTCCGTTATTAGAAAATCGCCATAAGGTAACACGTTTATGTGTTCAAAAGTTCCATCATTTTGTCTAAGCAATTTCCTGTTATATGTTCCGTCTGGATAGAGCTGGTGAATGGACGGAGGAACTGTGTCGCAAACATAAATATAACCATGGCGATCACAGGCAGTACACACAGGCTTACATATTTTTTTGCATTTGCGATTAAAGGTTGTATCGATATTGCCGTTGCTTGTCATTTTAATTATTTCTCCATTGGATTCCCTAACACCAAAACATGTGATGAATATGTTTCCAGCATTGTCCAAAGATATTGAACATGGGCTTTTGAACGCTTTCTTTAGACATTGAGTTTGCTTGGGTTCATTTTTTAAACTCATTTTTACGATGTTGACGTCATTTCTAGATGCGAAGACGAGGTTACCATTGGCGAAGCAAACGCCCTTGCAGTTTGATGTCATCTCAACCTGTACTTCAGAATTGCCAAAATACCATTAGTTACCCGAATATACTGAATGCAAGTTCTGTTAGGAAATGTAACTGCGATACCATAGCGGGGTATATGAGCTATGTGATGTGGAGATGAGGCAAACCCGAGGTCACTCTTTTGTTTATAATCTTGAAACAAAAGAAGCTTCTTATTGGCTGTACCACACAGCACAATGACTCCATCATCGAAGAAGGGGCTGGACGTAATGTTCATTGGTAATTTATCACTTTCAAGGCTTACTCTTTGTAACAATTTCAACGGAAAATCGTCAGCTATTACCACAGCCGATTTCGCAAACTTTGGTGTTTGAATATTACCTACAGACGCTGGTGACTCACGAAAATCCGTTCTACTTGAACCACTCCGATTCTGTGGTGATTTTGATTGCATTGGACTACGTTCAGGCGTCAGCAAAGTTGAAGAACGTCTGGTATTAACTGTACTTTTTGTTGAGTTCTTGTTATCTTTTGACGCTATTACAGCAGTTGTAGCCGATAAATCATCATTTAAAGACATTCCTTGTGTTCGATTATCTGCAGTATAAGGTAATTGATCTTTCTTTGTTATCAGTAGACCTCCAAGCTGAATACTTTTCAAAGATGACGCTTTATGTTTTTTGTGACCTATAATGTCGCCTAGTGTGAGGGATTCATTTATAAGCAATGTCGCTGTTATAACTTCACAAAACGTCTTGGATTCGTTTTCACGCTCGAGGTTCCTTTCAAAAAGAACACTTTGGGCAAACCCCGAACGCATATGTCCAACATTCCACGTTTTACACCTTTACATGTACTTGAAGTTATGGTTAAAATCTTTGCCGATGTAAAATGTAAAACTTTCATGATTTCATGTTTCTACTATAATCAACGCTGTGAAGATTAGACAGGTTGTATATAGTATCTAATTTTCCAGCGTAACGTTTATTATTAACTTTGTATCTGTAACTTGGGGTATGAATCGCAATCTTCAATTTAGGCCTGTACAATTTTATATCACCATTGCAACACAGATAGCAATCGCATCCCCTTCGTGGTGATCCAAAGTTTAAAATTCAAAAAGGTGTCATCAAAATACATCGTTAAATGTACATCTGTTTGGTAAACAATTATACCTTATTTTGCAGTAACTAAACCGAGGGTTTAACTGAAATGATTCACACGAACTACAATTTCCAGCTTTCTGCAGCTGTGAACAAAATGTTTGAAAACTGCTATTCATAAAATCTGATTTACCGCGAAAATGCCGAATATCAATATTATTAAATATTTATCTTTGAATCTAGATGTTTGGTAATGTTGTTTGCGTTGAAGGCAAAATCCTTGTAATCCAATGACGGCTTGTTGAGATTGCATTTTTAGGTTGACAACGTATTTTTATTTTTGTCTGACGTAAATAGCGAGTGATCAAAGGATCGGTTGACGTATCATCCTGGAGACAATAACAGATGTCAACAAGAACGGCAGTCAATTTTAGGCTAGAACGCATTCCAATGACTAAAATACTACGTTATTTGTATTTAGCGTGACGATCAGAAATGAAGGTATCTCTATGGTAATCGTGGTTGATGTGAAATGGACTAACCATCGCAGCGTAAGATTATCCCTAGACAAACCTGCAATTCTAAGGAATTGTTAAAGGAACTATATCCTACAATTACAAATTAATATGTATATTAACGTTAAATTTGTGATGATATGGGGTGAATAAAACTGCATTATGAAAAAAAAGAGAATACCTCGCAGTGTAATTATTCTATCACGATTGCAATGATAAACTGTGTCCAAATGCGACTTTGAAATCCCAACTACAGTGCATGGTTTGACGATGTGTGCGTTCCTTGTTCACGAGAAACGTTCTATAAAGTTGCTGGTTAAAACGGAATTAAGTTGTAGGATATGATATTGCTCATGGAGTTGTGTAGGTGTTTTTAACTTCAATATTTATTAATAACGGTCTCAGAACATCAAGGCAAAACGGACACCAGGGTAAACGATTTAAAAAATAATTTAATTGGACAATCATAATTTATTATGTCAAGATAGCAGGAGTAGAGAACAAAAACATATTATGCTGTATTGAACTGGAACAAACTACGAGTATTACGATGATTTGTAATTTTGATTCGACCTTAAGTATAACACACATTTGAAGCAAGGCTGAAACTCAATGGCGATTTAAGTCCAAAGAAAAAAATAAATAAAATAATATACATCGTAATGCAATATTGACTCCGAATAACGCGACACCATTTTTGTGTTAGAGAAACATTACAATAATATAACGCAACAATTATTAACAGGGAAGAATGGCGTGAGATATATATTTCACACAAACTTAAAATAAACAGAAGACACCATGTAGTGATAATTAAACGGCGTACATACAAGATTTGCTTGCATAGCCCATGGTGGTGATCAACATTTTATTAATTTATATGTTGTTGTTTTTAACAAAAGAAACTAAAGCCGTTTGTTTAATGATTGTGTATTTTGCTTTATTGGACAATGGTATTGGTCTGAAATAAAATGTTGCACTGCTGGTATAGAGTGCATATGTTAAACTGCAATAAACATCGTTGCAAAATCTGAAATTGTGTTTGTAAAATTGTAAAAGAATTCGTAACAAGACTTTGTTTTATTTTGGTTTACCTATCTTATATCCCAATTTTATACAGATCAACAAATATTTATATTAGTTGAAAGGTATTTAATGTTTGTGTTAATGCACATAGATTGGTAGAAACACAGAAATATGTGATACAACGCTTTCAACAATACGTACAATTGTTTACCAGGGAATGAAGTCTTGAATTAATGGTATGATGCATGTATTTGAGTTACAGTACAGGCCGACGTTCAAAAAGTTTTAAAGGCGTTCCAAGAGCCACACTTAATATAAATCACAATACATTAACATGTTTACATTATCGTTGACTTATTTTTGAAAAAGTTATTATTTTAAATGAAGTTTTAAGTTTTTGTTAAATGTTGTTTACAATTAATGATGGCATTATCGTTGTTTGTCTCAGATTCTGACGTTATTTGCTGTAATATTATTTGCAACTATCAAATGTTTCAAATGATAGTGAATTTTTTTTTTAAGCATTTACCAATAGAAAATACTTTTTGATACAAAATTGTGAGAATGAATGCTCTCAGTGGTAATTCCTCACTCGATAAATGTCTGGGTTGTTTATCAATTCTTGACCAGGTGTTATAGAGCACTCTTGATAAAGCATAGGTAAATGTATTTCCGTGTAAGTGACAACGTTCTGCGGTTCAATCAACGGCTTAATCAGATACAAAATATATAAAGAACTCGCTTAATGTGTGCGCTAAGTCCATAATAAACGGGTGACATGGACAGTTATTGTCAATCCCTCAATATTAACAGGTTGACTTTGAGGTAGGTGCCCGTCCCGGCCTTGTCCCAACTGACCATCACGTTTCTGTCACCAAAATCGCCCGCGTAATAACCTATCACTTTGCCTGGGCCACCGCCGTCCTGTGGAATGAAATAAAAGCAAACGCATATTCAGATCAGTATGACGTTGTCATAGCAATATCTCAACAGGGAGTGTGTGCGGGTTTCCTTTACTTCAGGTACGTTACCATTCAGGAACTTAACTTAGCAGAAACTTGATATTTTCAATCAAAGTACGTAGAGCAATTATACACAGCAGTTAATACGTGTGAATTATTTATGGGTTCAATCTAATGTTAGATTTCAGCTGGCGTCATTATGTAACATTAGGTAACGCCTTATGTAAATATTTTGTCGAGATATTTTCATTAATATTTTTAATTTAAAGGTCTTATTACCATGACTATCTTAGAAAGCCATTGTGTTACTTAAATACCATGCGAATAATGTATGTATGATTACAATTACTTTCGAGAAAATGCTATCTAAAACATACAAATACACTTATTGAAACAACGACAAACTGCCCTGGATAAAAAAGTAACTAAAGATAAATGTGAACGCATGCAAACGCAAATACACTAAAAAGCACACACATCAAAACCGTAAAAATAAAGTAATCTACAAAAATATCAAAAACCACTCTAACGTCCAAAACCTCAAGCTAGATATTGGAGCTGCTGGTCGATGGAAGCAGGTATAAAATTCATTCTATAATTTAGTCTTCCATGTTTGTTAAGGGTCAACTATCAAGAAAATGTGCATACGAAATACAATTCATATTGAATGAAGTTCGCGTGTTATAACGCCGAACAGACCATTATGACGAATGAGCACAAATCGCTCGTGCTATAGATAAGTTAAAAAATGGGAGTATACGATTCTTTAACAGATCTATAAAAACAAACATAATCAGAAGGGTGGGTGTTGTGGTTTGAGTGTTTAAACATTAGAAGTATGCTTTTACTACTTCGATCTCGTTTAAGATGTAACAATACGATTCATGAAAAATGTAGTCATCCAGCGCGCACAATATACCTCGTCACCATGACTCCAGTTTTCACCACGCACGACCCTGGTCTCGAATTTGATGTGCTTTTCTAGGTCACTTCCGAATATCCTCTTCACGGGGTACCCGTTGGCTGACAATGGTAGCTTCCCTTTAAAAAAGAAGTTGTAAAGTAATTTGTATAATAAAATGTAAACTTGTTTAACATGTTCTTCTACTATGGATAATGAGTTAAGTTATATATCAAGCTTAAATAAACGATTTTGTTTTGTCGTGTACATCAATACATGCATATTGTAGCTTATAAATATGGATTAATTTAAAGTTAAGGGTAAACATTCACTTAGGAGTCTTTTTTCAAAAAATCTATTAAATAATTTGAGTTTCCTCTGATTTTTGGTATTTTTTTATGTATGAATTACTTGATCTACGCTCAACGAAAAGGTGTTAAATAATCGTATTGAATCCACGATATATACTCAATACTTTTATTTATAAAAAATTTTCGGGGGGGGGGGGGGTGCAGGGGTTATGTTATATATGTTGCGTGAATACATGTTGCGCGATATAGGAAATTCCTGTATAGTGTTATATCAAATAAAAAAAAATCATTGGATGACCCTCTTAAGTTTTTTTAAAGACCTTCCAGTCTGCTGTAAATGTAGTCACCAGAGCTGAAATAGATCTTGAAAGTTAACACTTAAAAATCTCCTCTGAAACCTAACGGCTCAGTGTTTTGGTTTTGTTCTCTGACATCGTATAATGGCCCTCGACCAAGTTGTTCGAATGTATACCCGTTGGGTCAAAAATGGCCCCGCAATTAAGGTAACTTGTATTCCTTACATCTATACTTTACAAAATATGTTCCTCTGAAAACAGATGCTTCACAGGTTTGGTATTTGATAAGTAACATCATGTATTGGTCTTCTAATATATTTATTGAATGTGTGGGCAAAATACTTGGTACTGAATTGGTAACAAAGCTGCATTAAAAGTAATTATCATGTGGTAAAATTATTTTCGTTTATTCTGTTTTGAGAAAATGAATCATACTTTTATGATATTACAAGAAACGTTGAAACACCGCTAACACAAGCGTATACGGTAAAACTTGTTTGTTTTTCTGGAGCCCTTATGCAACAAGTCCATCGCAGCCCCGAAATGGTAACTGTTGTACTGCTGTTGATAATACAGCAATTGGATATAAGGATTTTGTAAATAATTGTGATTTAGTAGTGCAAGGAAGTAAATTAAGAACCAGGTTTGGATTAATGTTTAAACAAGTTATATGAAGGTTGGGTAATCCATGCTTATGCTAGTGTAAACAAGTTTTTTCTTCAATATACATAGATTATTACCACACATGGCGTCTTTCTGAAGTCGGCTAAGATATAATAGATATTGTTTTATAAGTTTTGTAAATGTTTACCTAGATATGTTACATGTTGAGCGTCAATGAAATAAATGCAGACGGTGTACAAAAGCACTGCAATAATCACTAATAAACCTATATTTATTGACCATCCCACGAGAAAACACAACTATAGGTTTTCTATCTATGCTTGCGATTACTCAAACTCAATGGGTTTTTTTACCAACATCATTCGATACTGTGTTTAAATATGTTATTGCATTGAGTAAAGGTACATATTGGTAAGTAAATGTGGTTTGTCCAACATGACTGTTAAATGTAGTTCTGTAAGTGTGTTAAACTCAGTTTTATACGACATCAACCGATGACCTTGACATATTTATCGCAAAACCTATTCATATGATAAAATATATAAATCACTCCCAGTTATTTTAATAGCACACATCAAACCCATAGCCTGTGATATTGATGATGATGATGATGATTATTACGATTACGATGACGATGATGATGATGATGATGATGATGATGATGATGATGATGATGATGATGATGATGATGATGATGATGATGATGATGATGATGATGATGATAATGATGATGATGATGATGAGGAGGAGGAGGAGGAGGAGGAGGAGGAGGAGGATTGTACGTAGAATTGGCTCTGGGGCCCCTTCTACATGCAATACCTCTCTGATTGGAAGAAAAAACATTTGGATTTTCCTCGGTATGTCAATAAGTCTTTCGTCATAATTATTCTTATAAATGAAACTTCCTTTCTAGTTCATATATATTAATTAATTCATTGTATTATCTCTGCTAAATAAACCATATGATTTGCAATGTTTAGTTAAATCACGTTCTACACTAAGCTGTGAAAGCCTGGTAATGAATCCAGGTTGTGGATAAGACTCTTCCTTACTTGTGGGAGCCCGTAGCGAGTTATCTGTCGGATGAAACTATGATTAACCTTCTGTAGCTATTTTTAATTAATCATTGAAAATCAATAAGTCATGCATATAAACTTGTTTCATTTAATGTATGCGAATGTTTTTGTGTGAAATGCTTGTTTCATAAATGTTGTTAATTGTGTGCGGTTATTTTATGTTCAGTGTCTATAATTGTTAAAGGTCATATTTTTGTAAGTATATGATTGTTCGTTAACAGCAAAGTAATAAACCTACTGGCCCGTTATGCACTTACCAATCTGTGTTTTCAGGTCTTTTATCGAAGCGTCCAGTTTTACTATATTAGCATCTGCCTTGTCAATCCTCGCACTCAAATTGTTTTGAAGAGCGTTGACTCTGTCGTCGCATTTCTTATTAACGCCTGCGTTCAACTGGAGAAGTTCAGCTTTTAAGTTCTTGATCAATTCGTTTCTTTCATTTTTCTCGACCAATGCGTTGACTTGGAGTTTGTTCACTTCACCATCCACTCGAACGATTGCCTTGTCAATCTTTATACTCAGTTTGTTTTGTTCGGAGATCAGCGACTGTGAAAAGCTATTCATTTGATCGGATATTCGCGTCTCCAGATCTTTGTTACCTGCCATACTCAGCGCTGCGGTTTCATTAAGCTTCTTTTGAAGAGTGTTGACTCTGTCGTCCAATTTCGTTTCAACGCCTGCGTTCAACTGGAGAAGTTCAACTTTAAAGTTCTTCATCAATTCGTTTCTTTCATTTTTCTCGACCAATGCGTTGACTTTGAGTTTGTTCACTTCAAGGGCCAGTCGAACGATCTTTGTATCGGCCTTGTCAATATTTGTACTCAATTTGTTTTGTTCGGAGATCAGCGACTGGGAAAAGTTATTCATTTGAACGGATATTCGCGTCTCCAGATCTTTGTAACAATCCATATTCAGTGCTGCGGTTTCCTTAAGCTTCTTTTGAAGAGTGTTGACTCTGTCGTCGCATTTCGTTTCAACGCCTGCGTTCAACTGGAGAAGTTCAGCTTTAAAGTTCTTCATCAATTCGTTTCTTTCATTTTTCTCGACCAATGCGTTGACTTCGAGTTTGTTCACTTCACCATCCAGTCGAACGATTGCCTTGTCAATCTTTATACTCAGTTTGTTTTGTTCGGAGATCATGGACTGGGAAAGGGTATTTGTTTGATCGAACACGTGCGTCTTAAGGTCCTTGTAACCTTTCATCATAACAGCTGCGGTTTCTTCAAACTTCTTTTGAAGAGCGTTGAATTTATCGCCAAAATTTGTTTCAATCCCTGCGTTCAACCTGAGAAGTTCAGCATTTGCTTTATCCTCTTTCTCTACGACCAATTGGTTGACTTTACTTTTAAGTGCCGAATTGTCCACTTGAATTTCGCTGACAGCACTAAATAATCTGTTCAGTCGACTTTCATGTGCATTCAACTTATTCTTGAGATCTGTAATCTCCCTTTGATTAATATCTGTCATTCCATGGCCTATCGATAAAATATAGAAAAAAAAACAACTCTTAACGTGACTTAATTCTATGCGTCAGCTTTATAATGAGGCAACTATATCCTAAATGTATATATTCTTTCATGAACTTTATTAGATTAAGTTAATATAATAGCAGCTTTATTTTGATCTTTTTCGAGCTCGGTTCGATGCTTTAATTTGCATCTGATCAATCCCGGTCAATCCGCGTCCTTTAAAACTAAATGCCCTCATAGTTATATGTATTCTTTCATGAACTTACGCTATCAAATGTACTAGCCTAATTTTGAGATTAGTTGAGATTGTTTTTTTCTGACGGTACAATTTTGTCATCCACCAATATTAATATCTGTCTTATCAACAAAATGCCAGGCATTTTTGTGTTTCTATACCATAACATATTATGTTTAAGATGCATTTTGAGTTTTAGAATAATTGACGAATCATTATAACTGAAGGTGAGGATTTGGAACTCTTTTGGGGCAGGTCATATAAACCATCATACGACAAAGTACTTGGGGTAAGGTAATAAGTTCGTGAACCGTATATTCTGTATTATCTTCTGATGTATATCTTGCAAATTCCTCACATATTTTAAAGCTACACAACTCAATCGGAACTTAAAATTTGTCTTAAGATCTTTGATAAAACAAGACGCTGACATACAAAGGAAAACGTGCCATTTAAATAAGTTCTATATGCTTAATCTATTATTTATATTTCTCTTCTGTAATCTTCCTACCAATAATGGATCCATCGCTAGAGTTCCTCTGACCGACTACAATCTGCTCGACGGTCATCTTCAGGTCCAAGATCTCAAGCCGGATGTCATTGATATCGTCCTCAACGGAATTCTTGAGGATCGTCAGCCTTCTGTTCAACTGTGTCACGTCATTCGCCCGTCCGGTAACGTGGTGTGACGTCATGAAGACGATGATGAAGCAGACCACATTCCCGATGTTTCGTAACATGGCGCCTTTATATCAACGACTTGAGTTCTGACACAGATTTTAAGTTTAATAAACACTGATATCCGTTAATTTGTTTCGAAACGATCGAACAAATGTGTTGATTTTTATACAAACGGTCGTAACCCGGACAATGCAAACATTGATTTAAACCCAGCTCACGCAGGAGGTACTTAATGACTTGCTATTTAATGAATCCGACAACAAGTGTTTTTACGCTGTTACAGGTCGGATGTATGTAATCCAAACTTAAGTGTGGCACTTTATTAGCGTGCTTTGGTCCGATATTAGACTTCCAACTCATAGAATTATTGTTGAAAACAACGCGATACTTGAAACTCGAGACGAACATACAATTAATTGAAGCAAAACTAAACGCGGAATACCAAAAACGAGCTAAGGATAGGCAAACAATATTAAGTATGGTCAGATTTGTAGTGGAAACAAACAACTTTTTAAGCCTTAATCAGAGCTCAGTAATCGGTAAACGTTCGTGTTTCTAGTATTATCATATTTTCTGTTTGAAATACACTATTAATCGAAAATAGTTATTACATATACGACTATTATGAATATTATTTTACACGTGCTTCTATATTTAGCACGCGCTGCCTATAAATGAACATAGTGACCGGTTCTTATCGGTTGCGAAAAATAATGGTGGGGAAAAGGGAGGGCACTTGGGAGTCCTATTTGTAACATGCCAATTAAATAGTATTTTGGTATAAGGTGACAGTAATGAGCCATTATCAGTGTATGCCATTGACAAATTCATTTGTATGATTAGCGGATAAGCGGGACGGAATAACGCTCGATTGGTCATTGTCGGCTCAGGTACTACTTAAATTTACCCCGGGTACTCTTAAGTATACTTCAATGTACCCCGAGTAAGGACAATGTACTAACACGTACCAGGCAAATTTAATCTGTACCCGAGTTTTATTCTCGCCCAAAATCCGATGTCGTAAAACGCACTACGGCATCCAAAACTAAATTCTATTTGAAAAAAATCTATCTCAGCATGCTTTTTGAGCAGGAATTTCGATAATATAGGGGTCATTTGACAAACTATTGACATAAATATGAACATAATTAATTTGAAAAAAGCCTAAAACGAACAATTTAGCGTTGAAATTTCCGGGTACGTTTCCGTAAATTTTCCGTACCCGGGGTACATTTAAGAATACTTAAGAGTACCCGTGGTACATATGGGTAGTACCCGAGCCGACAATGACAAATCGAGCCCGAAAAACCTTCAACGAGTATTTGAAACACGAAGCCAGTTGCCAATTAGTCAACACCATTGAAAAACACAATGCACACAATTGGGGATAAAGTTGAACATTAACAATTATCGCTAACCATTACTATTCTGCCTAAACGCAATCAACGCATTTGATACAGCTTAACTGAATCCGCGTTTGACAGCATTGTCAAGTGTCAGTTAAGTACACTGTGTTATGTGCCTCCTTTGTGTAAAAACCGGATTTATTTTTACTTAGAAACAGACGAAATATGTATGCATGGATTACATTGAATTTAAATGCCTCATGCCTACGGTAATTCAGTCTTAATTTTAATGTAACAATGGACATTATTCGTTAGGATCTTAAATTCGTAACTCAGTCCACTGACGAAACAGACGAAAAGTATTGCCTGACGAATAATAATTGTTTCACAGTATTGACTATTTCAGTTTAAATAAGTTTCTACATATTATAAAAAAGTGTCTCCAGTTTTATAGTAATTAAAATACGAATGTAAAAAAACAGTGTTTCATTTATATTATTAATTATTTTTTCCACTTTACTGATTCCACAAACAACAACAACGACATGTTCCACTTATTATTACTGATAAGCGACGCGTGAATGCCACAACTGTTTTAATAAATTGTCCATGATTCGTTTGCGACTACAAATTGTCCTCACCGTAGTATGAGAAATTTGATTAAATGTTACGCAGGCCCTGAAAACGTGGTGGAGCAAATACTACTTTAATTTCTAAAAGAACTTCCCATATACAAATGCAAAATGCTACCATAATGCCTTCTATAGATGGTGCAAAACCAAACATAGCTTTAACAATCAAGAATCGATTGAACGCTGAATTTTAAGCAAACATAATTAAAATGGTAAAATATTCTTTATAAAACAATACATCTTGCTTATTGGACCTTCAGTTATGTACGACGTTGATATTCCTGCTACTGTAGGGTGCAAGCAGAAGTCGAAAACATAAAAGCATCTTAATTGTGTCGCTGGATACAACACATTCTAGCTTAAGTTAAGGCATGTTGAATGAAGTCCAACTGAAGTTCAACTGTACAACACCGATTCATATTTGAACACACGTACTTAAAACCCTAAGGTTTTAGATGTATCTCAATTAATCGTGCATCATCACTGCAATACAAGTTAACAACGCATTCAGATGCATTTGAGCCGTGCTCCGTGAAAAGGGGATTTAATGCACGTGCGTAAAGTGTCGTTCCAGATTAGACTGTGCAGTCGGCACAGGCTCATCAGTGACGACACTTTCCGCTTTTATGATATTTTTTGTTTCAAGAAAGTTTCTTTTTCGCAAAAATCAACTTTATGCGGAAAGTGTCGTCCCTGATTAGCCTGTGCGGACTGCACAGGCTAATCTGGGACGACACTTTACGCACGTGCATTAAACTCCCTTTTCACAGAGCGCGGCTCATTTTTATTTTAATGTTTGATCATGCCTGTGGATTTAAAAACACGTTACTTTAATAGGTTTATAGAAGATGTATGTTATTTAAATGTCAATTCCATCCATATTGAGTTACTACATATAATATAGGTCCCTGATATAATCACACTGTCTTTGAATACAACTTAATTTAGCTTTAGTAACACACCGTTTAATAAAACAACACGCGCATTCAAATGACGTCATATTGTTGTTTCTCTTGACATGATTTATACTTTTCTTGCTAGTGTGTGTATTTTCTTTCTTCTATCTTCAAAATAAAGACACAGTATGTTGTGGTATTATAGAACTAGTTCATAAGTGTTTATTGCGATCAGTTTATTTCTCATCACATACTATTTAACCCCTCGCCAAAACTGGATCGTGGTTTATGTATTCTTAACTTTTACAAAATAAACTTATCTTCATTAAGACTTTTCAAATGAAAAAACACGACATCAAGTACAGTTAAATGGAAAAGAAAACATAAAATAAGCTGGTATAAACTTTATTCAATAGCATAACACGCAACATTCAGAAATCGTCACAATAAGGATTCTTGTCATAACATCTGTGAGTAAGCCCACAATACTGTCAATATGTAAAACAATCCGTTATGCAAAATAAGTCCGAAAAATACACTTTGAAAATCCTTATCCACTGCCGAAATGTGACTCGTCCAGAATGCAACGCCATCTTGTATCTGTAATGTATTCACTTGTAAATAAATTTAACTAAATTCACAAATGCAATATCATAAACCGTCGCTAAACAATTTTCATAAGCAAATAATGATATAAAATTTTAGTCCGTAAGGACAAACGCTGGACATGTACATCCCATATCAAAAGCGACGAACAATAGTATAATTTAAGTTTATGAAATTGTCATAATTACATATTTAATATCAATCTCCACGCAGAGTTGTCGTTCCATGCTCTCACATTCAATCTCCACGCAGAGTTGTCGTCCCATGCTCTCACATGCAATCTCCACGCAGAGTTGTCGTTCCATGCTCTCACATGCAATCTCCACGCAGAGTTGTCGTTCCATGCTCTCACATGCAATCTCCACGCAGAGTTGTCGTTTCATGCTCTAACATACAATATCTGCCATCACAAGACAATCTTACCAGATTTGGTAGCATTTTTTTGTTTACGTATAAAATAATTATTATGAAAAGTAGTATCATTTTCTTATATATTTTGAAATAGTTTATAAGTTAAGGTTGATCATAAAAAGTAAATTGCCTAAATTAAAAAAGTAAAACTAACAAAGGGAAAATTATTGTACCTCGAAGCTCGAATATCATCAAGGGGTTGGTTATAAAGGCAGGAATTTGATCCAGCTTTGCTGGTTCCAGTCAAATCTCTGCGCGCAGGTTGATTTAATGTTTCATAGTGTCCCAATTAATATCCGTTTTTGTACCACTGTGTATTTTAAAGACTGCTACCGTGAACAAAAATGTTTCAAACGCAAATAATGCGAAAGAGAATATTTCGGAATGATAGTATGTTAATGAAGTTTAAAGAATCGTATTTATCAAATAAACAATCAAAAGACGCAGATTTAACGATACAATATGCAATATATGAATAATATATATATAATGAGGCCATGCTATTTTATGACAAAATTTACAAAATCGGACCTTTGCGCATTATGCGTCAAACAAGACTAAAACTGTAAGCAAGCAAACTTACAAATCTAAGGTCTATGATATAATATTAAACTAAATCCAAAATGCATTTAGTTTAAAGACGCATTAAAGTAATGCCTTAATTCCGAAAATATTCGGCGGAAACTCATTGAAATAAAAAAACTTATTTGAATTTTTAACAATAATATAATACATTTTCAGAAATTATACTTATTATTAGGTATAGAAACAGCAGTGCTCTTATTTAAATGGATCTTTTTACGTTTTGATAAATTGACAAAATTGAAGAAAAAAATGTTACATATTTGCAAATTTTCGTTGTACTTATTTTTTTCGCAAGGAAACAGTAATACTGAACATTTACCATGCTCTAAAATATCAATTATCTAAATCTGTTGACGATTTAAAGATTGGAAAAACCTGATATTACAAAGCATTACAAACGCGAAACGATTGAAGAATTTGTTATCGTTGTATTATGTGACATTACGAGATTGCTGATATACAGTATACAATACCCCTGCGACCTTTGCACGGATTTCCGACCGGTTTAAGCGCTCTTTATTTAAATATATTTTTGTTTTATTCTGGAACTCTTCACTTCCGATGATTACATTTATCAATCTAAAGCATTTAAATGACAAACTTTAAAACATAATTTTTGTGTGCAAAGGTCCCTATAAAATACAAACGAATTGAAACGTTCGCAAAACACCTGCATGAGAGAACCCTTATTACACCACGTGGTCCTTAATTATCGGCCAGTGACCAATTACCATACAGAATGAGCTTAAATCGACAACGTGGTAGCAAATTGTAACGGGAAATAACCGTATAGTACTTACATAAAGTTACTTCTTTCCAACGCTAAGAAGGTGGGGGAGATTGTAGAGTGAGTCCACAGTTCCGGCGTTCCGTTTTTCACTGGCATAGTATCCGGTATTCGAGATGGCGACCTTAATGATTCTTGCAGCTAAATTGGCTATTTCCTGAAAGAGCGGAAGCTTTCTTATTGTCACTGTATACTCAATGTGTTTCTTAAATAATTAAATGTAAAAGCGACAATTTTAGACTCGATTATTTAGTATAATGTAACATTATGGCTTGAAAGTAGTTTGAACATTTCGTTAGCATCTGTAATGTAGTTAGTTTGCCATTTCATTATCGAAAATAGTATGTTGAATGTTTTGTCGTCTTTTTTCTAAGCAATTGGTTTCTTGCCTAAAATTGCATACTTTCGCAATGCATTAATAATTTCTCACCTGCTAGTGTTCATTGAGTTTAATTATTCCCACATATCGGTATATAAACATTACGCGCAACGAGTTTTTAGACTTTGCAAGACGCATCACTTTTGTTTGACTACGAAGAAGTTTACACAATATACTAAAATAATTTGGACAGTTTTATAAAGAGTGTCCGTATCGCACAGGCTTTTTATAAAGAGTGTCCGTATCGCACAGGCTTTTTATAAAGAGTGTCCGTATCGCACAGGCTTTTTATAAAGAGTGTCCGTATCGCACAGGCTACTGTTTGGCATATAGAATTATAACTTAAAATGTAATAATAACAAAGCAAATAATAAATGCTTGTCTCATTTATGCCTAGCGTCTAGAAAAAAGGCCTTGGCAAACAGCGTAGACCCAGATAAGACGCCGCATGATGCGGCGTCTCATCATGGTCTGCGCTGTTTGCTTAAAGGAATTTCTGTAAGAAATAGTCTTAATATAGAAAAACATATACTACACATCCCTAGTTTTGAAAATAAACTGATCCAATTTAGAAGGATGGGAGAGTCCACTAGGCATAAATGCGTTAACGCAAAATAGTTGAAACACCGGACAATTGGTCAAAATGTAATATGATACGATGGGAATACGGATAGGATTCAAAACTGCAGTTTACCTGTCTGTCTTCGTCGTCCATTGGTGTTGGCGCGGCGTCTATTAAATCTGCAAATTTCAAGGAAACCAGGGCGACGAAAAGAATAGCGAAAACTGCCTTCATTTTGTCTGAAAAATTATATTATCAAAGTTAGGAACACGGTTTTCAAGAATCGTTATTAGTTCCATATTCATGAATTACTAATAGTTTAATTTTTAATCTATGCACATGCAGTGTTCAGTATAAGCAACGCCGCTTTTCGAAACAAAGGTCATGGCATTAAAGGATACCCAGTGTAAGTCATCCCATTTATTATAAAAAAAATTATACATTCAAAAAGTTTTTTCCTTGAATCATTTAATTACATTATGGTTTTACTAATATTGGTTGAATCAATCACAAAACACCAACCTATCAAAATATATAAATATAAAATATATAAATATATTTGTAAAATATTTAGGGTGATCTCAAAGAAATGTAAGATTCGAACCACGGTTTGCTTTACAAACTATCGAAATAAAAATAGTTCAAAGAACGTATACTACATACCTGTTTTGATTGTCGCTGGATCGGAAGAAAGTTCGGGTGAATGTTCAAGTCGTTCACAGTTGAAACAGGCTGGTAGAATGCATCGTAAAATATCTGAAAGCCTTTTTATATACCAGTTGTTCTTGTGTCACAAGATTCGCAAGGACAGGCCATAAACTTCAAATTAGTAAAGCAATTAACATTTTCGCCGACTCAATCAAACAGTGGCCAAAGGATCCGTTGATTTCCAATTCTGTCGGAAATTGGTATAAAGTCACGTGACCTCCGCATGGCATATGGCGCAAAGCTTGCCCTACGTTTTCTAATGTCCGAGCGGCAATAAAAGCGCAACCATGTGTTATGGCGCGGAATTGGAACCAAATGCGTTTTATGGATGCAATGTTTGTTTATGCCAAAATAAACCCATTGGAATGAAACTGTTCGGTGACAATATTGACGCATGTGTTTAATGTAAATGAAGAGGAAGCTGAAGGATAACGTATGCAGTGAAGTCGTTTGCTTTTCTTCTTCTTGAACGTGACTTTGTAGTAGGAAAGTGGGAGTATTGCGAAACAAACACGATGAACTGACGTACGATTTATAGTGAATTTCATCGAAATATATATATTAGTCACAAAATAGCACAAAACGCAACACATTCTTCAAACAATATTGTGTTAAAAGCTACAGTGTGCGCATCACTGTTGAATTGAGCTGAAAAGAATTAACAGGTCAAAATCGTAAGTTAAAATGTGGTAACTGACCAATTATCTGCAACTCATCTTGCTACTAGTTGTTTATAAAAATATATATATTAAATTCGATATTTTACATGACTGTCCCAGTCCTCTAAGCCGAGCGGAACTGTCTTCTTATTTGGATCGGAGTTATTGTTCGTGAGTCGTATGAATAGATATCGTTGCAGGAAATGTCTTTGTGTCGTATGAACGAATCTGCACTAAAACTAAATTTAGATTCACATCGTACATGCATGATCAGTTGTCAAACGAAAGTACGGTTGATATTCAAATTCATTAGTTTTCTCTTTCCGGGATATGTGTTAG